>NC_092875.1:283280771-283583797 GCF_028372415.1 Notamacropus eugenii | reverse complement strand
ATAATAAAACACAAGTATTTGTCTGAGACAAGGTCTCTTTATCTCACCCAGGCTGGCAATGCCTTGGGTACTTATAGGTTTGATTTCACTGCAGATAAGAATAAAAATGTTGACCTGTTCCATTTTGGACCTGGGCCAGCTCATTGCATTTTATGCAGCCAGGTCATACGCTGTTCTCAAAGGCTTTTCATACTGGTGTCACCCAAAATGTGTTCTACTACAGCTTAGAGATCCTGAATTCATTCAAATTATTTGCCTCAGCCTTTAGGCCACCATGCCTAGCTGTCGAAAGTATTTCTTTTCTGTCCACTTCCTGTCCTCACTATCAACTGGGACATTAAAATACACATACACACACACAAAAATAAAACCTTTGTAATAAATATTATGCATGTACATATGTATATATTCACATATATTACCTAGGAATATAACCTATTACTATATGTGTATGCATAGACACATACACATACATATATATGTATATATACATATATATATATATATATATATATATACACATACATTTCTTTTCATGTATATTTAGAGTTAAACAAATACTCTCATTGGCCATGTCCAAAAATGTATGTCTTCTTCTGCATTTGGCATACAGCACCTTCTCTCCTTTGGCTCCCCACTGACCCAGTGCAGGTCCTTACCATCTCATGCCCACTCTATGGCAGTAACTTTTTGATTGGTCTTCCTACTTCAGTTCATTTTTTATTCCAGTCCATGTTTCATTCAGGTGTCAAAGTGATTTTCCTAAAGCTCAAGTTTGACCATGTCACATCCCTACTCAAAAAATTATTGCAGAGGTGGGGGGAGGTAGCTTGGCTATTACTTTGTAGACATGGAATTCAAAGAAAATGTAAGTAATTTAACCAGAAAGTACTTAGAAGTGTCATGATAATTTTCAAATCTTTGTATTTGCTTGCTTCCTTGTCATTAGCCATATGGGGTGTGCAGAGAGGACTAACACCTCTGGTGTGAGGGCTTGCTGAGCCCTTTTCAAGGCTACTCATCCACCTTTGGTATGCATCTGACACCTAACTTTCATGTGTGGCTCAAAAAAGCTGTAGCATGTGCAGTAGCCATATCTTGATAAAACTAAACCAGGCTGAGGTTAAACAATAGGCTTGAAACCCACTGTTAAGTTGGGGGATGTCTATTCCAAGTATGCAAAGACTTCCCCCAAAGAAATGAATGGGTGAGAACAAGGGCAATAAGGATAACTGAAGCAGGCACTGTGGAGTGCTTAGAATGTAGTCTGACACTGAAGATGTAAAGGCCATCCACTGAATCTCAGGTTATCATCAATCACCCTGACTTTTGTTTTACCACTGGACTTCACTAACTCTGGAAGACAGAGTGAGTCTGATGACTCTGTAAAATTTTGCCTCACTAAAATCCAATTCATATGCAAATCAAGATATTGCCCTGTGATATCACTGGTCCATTTTGAAAATGAAGGATGACCAGCAGCCTCTTTCAGAAAATCAATGCCTAGTTTTGGTAGCATCAATGAAATGCAGCAGCTGGATGCACACACACACACACATACCCCCCCACACACATGTGTGTGGGGGGGTATGTGTGTGTATACATGTATACACATATCCACATGCATATACACACATGCACATATATACACCTATATATGTATATATTTATACATGTATGTGTGTATATGTACCTATAAATGTATGTGCATATACATACATACATACTCTGTGCTGTCACAGAACTTGAAATCTAGACAAAGAACTTTATCAAGCATGCATGAGGAAAAGGTATGAAGCAGTAAAGTTGAAAGGCCAAATTACAGGACAACAGTAAATTGTGGCATGTCTGATCATGATGGGGAGAGGTTGTTCTGTTGTGGTATGATTAACCAACATTAAGCTCATAGAGGAAGTAGAATGTGAAATCTCTTAGAGGGTATGGAAAATTTAGCAACTTTTTTCTGCACAATTCCAAATTATTTTCCTGAATAGTTGAACTATTCCCCAACTGAAAAATGGTCAAAGGATATGGACAGGCAGTTTTCAGATGAAGAAGTTAAAGTTATCTATAGAAACATGAAAAAATGCTCTAAATTACTATTGGTTAGAGAAATGCAGATTAAAACATCTCTGAGGTGCCATCTCATACCTATCAATTTGGCTAATGTGACAAAAAAAGAGAATGATAAATATTGGAGAAAATGTAGGAAAATAGGAATACTAATGTACTGTTGGTGGAGTTGTGAACTGATCCAGTCATTCTGGAGAGCAATTTGGAACTGTGCTGAAAGAGCTTTAAAATTGTGCATGCCCTTTGACCCAGGAATACCACTACCAGGTCAATATCCCAAAAGAGATCATAAAAAAGGGAAAAGGATCCACATGTACAAAAATATTTATAGTTCTTTTTGTGGTGGAGAAGTTGAATTTGAGGGGATGTCCATCAATTGGGGAGTGGCTGAAGAAGTTGTGGTATATGAGTGCAATGGAATAGTGTTGTTCCATAAGAAATGATGAGCAGACAGATTTCAGAAAAACCTGGACTTACTTGAACTGATACTTAGTGAAGTGAGCAGACCAGGAGGGTAAATGGTAGCAGCCACATTGTGCAATGACCAATTCTGATAGACTTAGCTCTTCTCAGCAATACAGTGATCTAAGACAATTCCAAAAGACTCAAGATGAAATATGCTATCCACATCCAGAGAAAGAACTATGGAGTCTGAATGCTGATCAAAGCATGCTATTTTCTCTCTTTTTTTCTTTCTCATGGCTTTTCCCTTTTGTTCTGACTTCTTAACTAATGTGAAAATATTGTTTAATATGATTGTATACATATAGCCTATATCAGATTGTTTACCATCTTGCGGAGGAGAGAGAAAAAAATTGGAACTTAAAACCTTTTAAAAGTGAATCTTAAAATTGTATTTACATGTAACTAGAAAAGATAAAATGCTATTGAAGAAAAAAACAGAATAGTTGAGCAAATTTACAAATGTAGCAGCCATGAATTTTCATGACTGCTCTTCCAATTAACTTTCCCATATTTTATCATCCATATTTTGTATCTTGATGGGTTTAATGGTGTTTCATGGTTGTTTTAATTTACTTTCTATTATAATTAGTGAATTTGACTTTTGAAAGTTGTTTTTGATCTTTTTGTATTTCTTCTGAAGATAGCTAGGTGATGTAGTTGATATAGTGCTAGGTCTGGTGTCATGAAGACTCAACTTCCTGAGTTCAAATTGAGCAGCAAACTGTGTGACCCTGGACAAGTCACTTAACCCTATTTGCCTCAGTTTCCTCTTCTATAAAATGAGCTGGAAAAGAAAATGGCAAACTGCATCAGTACGGACCCCGACATACACAGGAGGACCTGTTGCACAGGTTCTTTGATCTGTTTTTCTAAAAGGAAAGGCAACTTTTGAGGGATCAACAATCACTTTAATTAAGCACATGCATCATTCACTTAGTCTAAGGGAAAAAGTCAGCACCCTAAACTTCAGAGAAAATGCAAAGAAATACTAATCAACAGACAGGCTTCCAACTCTTTGAGCATAAGTAATACATATATCACAAAGCAACAGACAGATGCAACTTTCTGTTCATACATACATGTATACATACATACATATATACATACGTAAGTTAGCACAAAGAGAAGCACCACCATCTGGAATTTCAAAGGGGTGGGTGGGGTTCTCCCTAGTGACTGCCCAGTCACTGGACAACAAAAACTTCCAATCAGTAAGCCCCAAAGGAAAACCTGGCTTTGTATTTGTGTATTTGTACACCTTTCAGAGCCAGAGGGCCTCATAACCCTTGAGAATCAGTGCCTCATTAGAACTTAAGAAAAGGTACTTGAGGCCTATTAATGGGTGGGGAAGATCTAATTAGTATTACACAAACCATTTCAGTATCTCTGCCATGGGGTCACAGAGAGTCAGACAATTGTACAAAAACATTTCTTTTAAAAAATTGATCATATTCCTAGATGTTTGAAAAAAATAATTTCCATTTTGTTTATTTAATTCAATAAAAGCTTATGAAATTTCTACAATGTGCCAGGCACTGTGCTAAGCACTATGAAAACAAAGAAACAAATAATTGCTATCTTCTTTAAACTTACATTCACAATAGCGATAGTATAGGGAAAAACAATATGTGCATAGAAAATTTAAATGCAAAATATGTACAACATAACTTCCAAAGGATATCACTAACAACCAAGGGGATGAGGTATCCAGTGGTAAGTGATACTTGACTACAACTTTGAAGGAAAGTAAAGGTTTCATGAATTTAGCCAGAATTCAGTTGCACGTATGATAAACCATCTAAGCTTTCATGGAGACAGAAAATGAAACACTGAATAAGGAGAACAGTAAGTAGCTAGATCATCAAAAAAGTAAAAGCAATAATGTAAAATAAACCTGGAACCAGACTGTATAGCTTCTAAAAAGCTAAACAGATGAGGTGATTTTACCCAAGTGACGAGATGGATCTACCGCACCTTCAGTAGGTGAGGTGTAAAGTAGTCAGACCTCAGCCATAAGCAAATCAATTTGGCACCTCTGTGGAGTATGAACGAGAGAAAGGATTGGATGGAGAAAGTTTGATGTAAGGTAATGAGGAGTTCACAACAAGACATAAAGCAAACCAGCTTTGTTGAGGAGAGATATTCACAAAAATGAAGGGTAGTCATGAGAAATGACAGAAACGGGTCCACTGTGTACCCAGATGCAATTGGGCAGCCAGCTAAGGGCTCTGGAGGCAAAGTGCTTTCCTCTCCCTTCCAACTAATAGTCTGGGCTCTTATCTGGGTCTAGCACAGACAGGCATGTGCTAGTAGATACTTGGCAATGTCTTTCAAAGGGAATATGTGAATGTATGTGTGGATGCATCAGTGTATGGGTATGTGTCTATATGCACATACACACATATGCAAAACACACTTCTAAGTATAATCTATAAAATTGATATTTTCTCCACTACATTCTTAAATCTATACAATTCTTATATATTCTTAAATCTATGCAAGTATATATGTACACACACACATACTATATATATATGCACAACACACTTTCAAGTTGCAATCTGTAAAATTAACATTTTCTCCATTATATTCTTAAATCTATACAATCAACAAACAATAAAATCAAGCCTTGATTTATAGTTTAATGATTTCCAAGGTTTAAATGCTCATTCTAAAAATGTAACATTTGGTTCTTGTGAGCCAGTCAGAGCTGGTGTCATCAAACCTCCAGACTGACAGGACCATGCAGTTGTTGAAAGAAACAATACCTGAACAATACCTGAAGATTGGTGCTGTTTCACACTAGTGGGAGGAGGAGATACTACTGGGGAAATAGCGGCCAGTTGACAAAAAACACCACACTGGTGGGAAAAGGGGATTTGGATTGTGCCTGCCTGTCTTTCTCTGACAGCACAGCTCAGCTTCCTTACTCTGAGGTTTTTGCGCTTCCTCAGGGCGTCTTTGCTTAGCAGGTCAGAGAGGCTACTATATAACTTACACTATCTCATCCAAGCTGCAAGTGCATTGGCTACCAAGTACTCACAGCCTAATCCCAATATCCTTTAATGTTCTTCACAAACTGAACCCATATATATTTTCTACTTTGTTATACATGACTCCTTCCCATGACCTTTTTGTTGTTCATCATCCACAGCATTCTTTCTCCCATTTTATACCTTTGCACTCACTTCTTTCCTTCAGCTATTGAAGCCTCTTCTATGTAAGGTTGCCTTTGACCTGCCTCATATGTTTTTAATGGTTGGTTGGTTGTTGTCCTTTGATCTCAAATTGGAGCAAAATGATATCACTATGTTGGAGTCAAGGTATAGTGTTTCTGACTGTGGCTGATAAAAACAATACAAGTTTGATATACTACCACAGGTCGATGCAAATAGTCCACATGGACATTGGGAGTAGAGATATCTCTAAATATGTGCATCTAACAACACTTCGGAGCTACTGCAATTCTGCTTCACTCATAAAGGACAGCGCTTCTTTGAAGCAGGCACGCCATGCTGTGTGGTCCTTTGCTAGTCTCTCATGCCACCAATTGATACCAAAGTTCTTCAGAGAGACATCTTAAAAGTGCCCTTGTATCTCTTCTTTTGATTCCATGTATGCACTTGCCTTGTGTGTTTATATATGCCTATCTATGTGTCTGTCTATCTATCTATCTATCTATTTATCTATCTATCTATCTATCTATCTATCTATCTATCTATCTATCATCTATCTATCTATCCATCCATGCATCTATCTGTCCATCTATCTCTCTTTCCACCTATCTATCTCCCCTTGCAGCCATTTCTTTAAGACCCATTCACTTTGTCAGGAGGGTTCCAAGAAGGAATCTTACTGCTGCTCTCCTCCAGGTTCTAGGTATGACTCTGACAGTCTATAGCATAAAATTGTTACTACAGTACAAAGTGACTTTTCTCAGGTAAAAGTTGGTTGTGAGATTGAGTATACATGGTAAAGAAGAAACATAAATAATAGTAAAGAACCCAAAGAAGACTTACCTACAAGCATACTTATAAGGGACACTTGTATGGAAAAGGGCAGAAGAGGGAACCTGTGGCCTTGAGACCATATGTGACCCTCTAGGTCCTCAAGTGCAGCCCTTTGATGGAATCTAAAAGGCTGCACCCAGGGATCTAGAGGGCCACATAATTGGTCTCAAGGTCACAGGTTCCCTGCTCCTGGCCAAGGAGATTAATTCTTATGTACAGTGTTGGAAACCCTTTCTGTCCCCTTCTTTGTAATGTCGCCTTCATGAAATTTCCTTTATGAGTAGCTCTCTGTTGGGATCCAAGATTTGATGCCAATTTAATGTCTTTGTTCATTTGTTTGTTTGTATTTGCATAAGAGCTCTTACTCCCTGAAATTATGGTTGATTATCATTCCACATTCATCCACAGGTACCTTCCTTTGTTGTTAGCCACTATTGCTTCAGTAGTCATTGCAACTAACTCTAATGAACTCTACTGTTACCCCTTGTCACTAGTGATGCCTCTGAGGAAGTTTTTGAATTTTTCTGAATTCACCAGTTCACTTAAGCATTCCAGTCTTGGAATATTTATTCACAAAAGATCAGAAAAGAATAAACACAAAAGGTAGAGAAGGTCCATGTGCTCATAGACACATAGTAGCCTTATATCACTCCTGGCAACTCAAAATAATCTCCTCACTTGAAGATACCAAGGAAGAAACTGAGAGATGGACAGATTTAGAGATATGTCTACTCCCAATGTCCATGTGGATTATTTGTGTCAACCTGTGGTAGTGTTTCAAGTTTGTATTGGTTTGATCAGCCACAATCAGAAACACTCTTATATACAAACTCATTTCTAGCTCAGTACCTATAAAATCACCTGTTTTTCTAGCCTTGAAAATAAATAAAAATTCAACCATTAATGGTTGGAAGTAGACTCACCAAAGCTTCCACATAGTCTGATTAAAATGGAAAAAGGTATAAGAGTAAATGAGCATGCTTCAAGAACTAAAACTATGGGAAGGTTACCCGAGCAGATGAGTGTGTGTGTGTGTATACACAAACACATATGTATATATATACACACTCATGTATGTATACATAAATATACACATATAATACATACATATACACACATGCATATATAGATAATATGAGGTACGTAATGTGCTATATATACATATATATACTATGATATTTATATATATACACATATAAATATATATATTTTCTATCACTTTTGTTATAATCTAAGCCTGTTGGAAGATGGCACTTTTTCTACTTTTGTCTTTCTATCCAAGTACTTAGTAGACATTTAATAATTATTGTTCATTGATTTAGGGTGCATATATAAATTATTATCAAGTACCTGAAAGTCATTTATGTCATATAGGATTCAAGGGAACAGAGTTAGAAGTAACAGGTGGAATTTATTGGGAAGCCTAAGTTCAGTAATACAAAGAATTTCTTATAAATTGGAGCTGTATAAAAGTGGGATGTCTCCTTATATGACAGTGTAGTCTCAAAACTGATGCTGTTCAAGCACAGTCCACTTGTCACAGGTATTTTGTGGTTCATTGATGACTGTGACCATTTGTTAGGAGTACTTAAGAGGTGATATAAATTTTGGGTAATTATTGAACTAGATAATAACTAAGGTATCTCCAGTTCTGGGATTCTATGACATAATTTCATATCTTATAAATAACATAGTGAATGAATGAGTTGCGATTATACATGGAAAGTTTTTTTTCTTTTTTCCACAAACATGGAAACATACATCTAAATGACTAGTATCCTTAAAAAGATCTTCTTTGGTACTTTATAAATTTATTTAATTCAGGCCACCATCATGTAAAACATCTTTGGAACTCCTCTTTTGGAATTATCTTTAGACTCAATGGGTTATTCTTACTGGTATCCTAAGCTGCAGTAAAAGTGATTATTGTCAAATTACATTTGAGGTCTCCAGGCCTTATTCACACTTACTGAACACCTGAGATGAGTTCTCACTCTGTTAAGGGATCAGGACGTAGCATAATGTCACTTATTTTCAGTGAGGTATAGGTAATATTCAAAGTAGAATTCACTCTTAGTTTACTATAATTTGAGATCTAGTATGTAATTAGTATATTTTTTCTTTAAACGGCATGGTCCAACCAATGGAAATTAGTTTCCTTTTTTATCTTCCTTTATTTCTGGAGAAAGGGCTTTATAACTGAATGTACTTTCTATTTCTGTCGGATAGGTGTGCCCCTAAATATTTTATCCATTATATAGTTTTGTTGGCCAAAATTTCTTTTAGTATCTCTTTCTTTTTTGGTAACATACAGAAAACTAATGATTTTGTGGGTTTATTTTATATGCTTCTACTTTACTGAAAATATTAATGGTCTTAATTAACTTTTAATTGACTCCTTAGTGTTCTCTAAGTATACCATCCGTAAAGAATGATACTATTGCTTCCTATTTGTCATCTGTAAAGTGGGATACTATTGCTTCCTGTTTGCCTCTTGTTATTCACTCAAATATTTTTTCTGTTTTTTGTTGTAAGTAGCATTTTTATAATCATACCAAATAATAGTGGTGATAACTGACATCCTTGCCTAACCTAATGTAATTTGAGTGGGCTCCAAAGCTTTCCATGACTGATAATGCTAACTCTTCAATTTAGATAGATACTACTCAAGCTAAAGACCATTGGCTTTTACGATTTTTATGGTCTTCAAGGTGAATATGCGTTCCATTTTGCCAAAATATTTTTCTCCATATATTGATATAATTATGTGATTTTATTATTTTAGTTATTAAAGTAGTGTATTTCACATTTTCCTGCTATCCAAACAATCATGTATTCCTACTTTAAATTCAATTTTGTCATAGTGTATAATTTTTTAGCATCCTATTGCAATCACTTTGCTAAGTGTTTTAACCCATATTTTTAAGCAGATTCATTAGTAATATGATATAATTTTTCTTCTCAATTTAGTTATATTGCAAGAGAAGGTTATCCCACAGGAGTTTAACGCTGTCTCCATGAATTTCATATCCCTTGAATAAAGTAAGTTCACTCTGTCCTTTTGGTGACCTCTCAAGGAACATAACATGCGCGAGTTGGCCATGCCTTAACGTTTTGGGAACTAGCCACTCCCGGAACACATAGATAATACTTGGAGGATCTGGCTAGTCCTCCCAGTATATGATTAATTAACTTATATCTTGTGGCCTCCGTATGATATGTCCTTGACAAACAAACACCTGCATTCCCATGGCCATGTGCCTGACCAGCTTGGAACAGTGTGTGGAGCCGTTGGCAAAAAGCCTTCTTTGTCTAGGTCCCTATAAACTCCCCTCGCTTAGTGCAAGTCCTCGGAATCTCACCCATGGAGAGGACGCTCTGCCTGGGACCTCTTTGCTCCCAATTTGGACCCTGAACGCTGTATCCCGGGATTCCCCAGCTGATGTAATTCAGGTGTTGGTGCTCCTCGAATTGGTGATGTTTTTCTATTTCCTCTTATATCTATATTAATATTGCTATAATTATATTAGTATTAGGCTATATTAATTACTTCTGTTGTAGCTCTAAACTGTTCATGCATTTGTCTTTTCTGTAAATCAATAAAATATCCAACTTCTCAAATGTGTCTTATTGTAGGTGCGAATCTGAACCATAAATTTCCTTAATCATACATAATTGGATGAATCCGAACCCCTTTTGAAATCACAATACACTCCATTGTCCTCTATAAAGGTGAATTAGATTGTCCTGTGACATTCAGAGGTGGTTCTCTCTCTTAGTCATTGCTGGCAAAGATTCTTGCCAGAGTTCTCCTTTATAGGCTGATCCTACACCTGGAAGATGGTCATCTACCTGAGAGCCAGTGTGACTCCAGAAAGGGCTGAGAAATGGTCAATATGATGCTTGCTGCCAGACAAATTCTGAGAAATTCCAGGAGCAGAATAGTGGTCTGTACATGAAGTTCGTTAATCTGACCAAGACTTTTGATATCATCAGCAATGAAGATTTATGACAAATTTTGTCAAAATTTGGTTGCCCAGAGAAGTTCATCAGTATGGTATATCAATTTCATGACAGCAAGTTTGCTTGAGTTCTGGATAATGGATGTTGCTCTTGTACTTTCCCAGTCACCAGTGGAGTGAAATCAGGCTGTGTGCTTGATCCCATGCTCTGTTGCATGATATTTTTGGCCATGTTGTCAAACACCTTCAGTGTGAATGAACATCATCAAGATCAGCTACTACACTGATGATAAATTCTTGAACCTGGAAAGGCTATAAGCCAAGACTGAAGTAGCTCAAAAGAAATGAGATGCACAGATTTAGAGAATCCAAAGTAAATGTTCACATGAACTATTTATTTGCTCACCCTGTATGATAGAGCTTTCTGAGCTCATATTGGTCTGATCAGCCACGGTCAGACATACTATCTGGGTTTTAACATAGTGATGTCATTTTGGTCCTCTTTGAGAATGGACAATAACCACCACCAAATGCAGGAAAACTGTTCTTCTTTAAGTTTTTTCATGTTGCCATCTTAATGAGAAACTCTGGTACAAATAGATTAAAAGCAGAATTATCTTCTTTCTGTGTCTCATTAAGTGGCTCTAAAAGGAAATTCAGAAGGTGAACTCTAGAAACATTTTGAGAAATAATGTCACAGTTGGAACAAATAAATGGATAAACTCTTCTAAAGGAATTACTTAAAATAGATGATTCATTTGGATGTAGAAGTTCTGATATACTTTTTAGTTATGTTTCCTGACAAAAAAAACCATCTTGCAATTTCTTCATATTCTAGAATCATTTTTGAGTTACTTTTTATGTGGTTTGAAAACTATTACAAATAACCATTTTCATGATTAAAGGTAATTCTTAATAATATTACAAATGTATCTTTTTAATCTATATAGATGTTATGACCCTGTTTTGGTGTTCTTCAGTCATTTTTCATTCATATCTGACTCTTTGCCATCCCATTTGGGATTTTCTTAGCAAAGATACTGGAGTGGTTTGCATTTTCTTCTCTGACTCATGTTATAGGAGAGGAAACTGAGGCAAACAGAATTAAGTGACTTGATCAGGGTCACAGAGCTAGTAAATGTCTGAGGCATATCATTGCATTTCCACCACCAGGCATATGCTGGTCTTACACTGAAAATCTCTTAATATGGGCATAAAATCTACCAAATGATACTCAGCTGGTCTTATGGTTGCTTTTGAGGTGACATTCTGCTTGTCTGGAAATTTCTATGAGTTTTTTTTCCAGTGAATGCATGGTTGTGAAACTTTTTTCTCTGCTTCTAGAATTTGATTTTAGTTGTAATCCCCACTTGAGATGTTACCTGTTCCCTATAGGACGACTAGTGGTATCTGCCATCTTTCTTTTAGCTTATATCTCAAAAACTTAAATTCTTGGGAGGAAGACCTATTATATTCAGGATATCAAACTAAGGAAAACATTTAGCTGTTTTTTCTCCCCATTAAAAGAGAAACCTATGATTTCGCGCTTATCTGTGGAAGTATTTTTGTTTCCATAAAAAAAGTCTTCATCTTCAGGAAACAAACACCTTTGGAACACAGAGCGGTCAGCTAGACAGTTAAATAAAGCCCACATTATTAAATCTCTTTTTGAACTTTCCTTCTTCTCAGGAGTATTTGTATCTTGTATTAAGGCTATACTTTATTTAGAGCTTAGAAAGTTCCTGTAATCTTTATTGCCAATATACATCCCTTCAAAATCATTCTTTATCTATTTTAAAAAACTGAAAGGCTCTATGCCTCCCAGACCCCAAATTTTTTACCCTACCTTTTTCTTTAGGTCCCTCATGCAAATGATGAGAGGAAAAAGCAAAACAAAAGAAACCTAATGAAATAGTGGGAGAAATCACCTTCCAACATACTTCATTGTCCCACTTGTTATCTTTATAATGTATGTATATATATATATAATATATATATATATATGTATGTATGTATGTATCAAATCCTAAGCCTCCCAGTCTTAGAATGACACTACTCTGGGATATTTGAATAAATTAATGAAATAAGTGATATTTTCAAAATAAGAAATATCAACTGCCATATACTGGACACATCAAAGGAAACATCATTCATTCCAGAGTCACTAGACTTCCATTAGAAATGTGTAAACCTAAAGACCTTTTAATAAAGGACAATTTTTATCATATGTAAAATTTTTCAAGTTTTTGTACTATGAAATCTATTATAGTCACAGTAAAAAGAAAAGAGGTAAATATGAAAAAATTTACAATATACTGCTCTGATAAAGATACTTATAGAGTATATATCTATGTATATGTTTATGAATATATTTACATGTATACATATACATATATATGTATGTGTATTTATATACAGATATATATACATACATATTTACAGAGAGAGAGAGACAGATACACATACACACACACACTTACACACATACACACACACACACACAAACATTCCAAATTTGTAGAACTAAGATTCCCTCCCAAATAGAAATATGGTTTCAACAAGCATTTTTCAAAGAAAATTTTCACGTTATTAGTAACCATATAACAAAATGTTTTAAATTATAAATTAATTAGAAAAATGCAAATAAAGCAATCTTAAAGTTATACCTCATACCCATTAGACTGACAAATATGACAAAAGAGAAAAACGACAAATGTTGGAGGGTCTGTGGTAGAACAGGTACACTAGCACACTGTCACCAGCTGTGATTTGGGCCAGCCATTCTGGAAAGCAATTCGAAAGTATGTCCCCAAAGTTACTAAACTGTGCCTGTATTTCAATCCCTCTATATCACTACTAAGCCTATACCTTAAAGAGATGTTTTAAAAAGCAAGGCATGCAGCTATGTGTAAAACGTTTATAGAAACTTCTTTACAGTAACCAAAAATTGGATCTAAGGATGTAATAGGAAAGCAATGAAATGGTATTACAAAATAAAAATGGCAAAATGGGGAGTTTCAGAAGAAATTAGGAAGATGTTTGTGAACTTATATGAGGTGAAGTGACAAGAACTAGGACAACTTTAACAATGAAAAATTACATAGAAAAGCAGTTTCCAAAGACTTTAGAACTTTGATCAGTGCAATGTCAAACAATGGGTCCAGATGACTGAAGATGAAACACAGCTCTTACCCCCTTTCTGAGAGGTGATTAACCTAAAACAGAGAGAGGAGCATACATTTTTGGTTATGCCTAGTGTGGGAAGTTGTTTTGTTGTGTTTTGTTTTGTTTTTGAGAGGGACTATACATATTTATGATGAAGGTTATATCCCTGATTTGCAGTTGTTCACTGAGATTCACCAATAGGAGGGACATATTATAAATTTATATAAAATAAACTAATCTTAAATGAAAAAACAAAATCTCATTAACTAGAATTAATTAGATGAAACTATAGTAACTAGTGAGGAGTCTGAATTATAAAATACTTCATTAATTTGTGTTATTACTGGTGTTAGTACTCTTTCCATATGTGCTGATCATAATTCATGCATGAGTTCTCATTCTATGTGTTTTTGTTCATGCTTTCACCATCTTCCACAAAAGAACTATCTAAGATGATGAAGACCTTCTTCTGGATATTTTCATTTTTTGGTATTTATCTATGTAGCAGTATCTTCAGGATATTCCATTCTCATTCCATGGTTGAATCATTTAATTTTCCAAGCATATATTCATTGGGTAATATATTTTATTCCATCTCTTGTGTACAATCATCATTGGTATTTTTAACTGAGACATACATTCATTTATTATTTTCTTCCTCATAACTTCAGGCAGGTTCAAGTTTCCCTGATTCTAAAAACAAAAGCAAAAAGCGATACCTTTCACTGGTTCCTATCATCCCCTCAAGCTAGCCTTTTCTCCTCCCTTTCTCAGACTCCTAAAAAGGATTGTTTATACTTGTATCCATTACTTCTGTTTTCATTTCCTTTTTAACTCTGAAAAATTCCTCCTAACCTCATTGAAATTGAAACATTTATCGCCAAATTACCAGGGATTTCTGAATTAACAAATCTGATGAACTTTCCTCATTTCTCATCCTTTACCTTTGTCACATTTGCTACTACTGGTCACTCTTTTCTCTTGGATGCACCTTACTCTTTGAGTATTTGTGACATCATGTTCCCTGACTTCTGCTTCTAAGTCTCCATTTCTGTCTCATCATCTATGCTGTATTCCTTTCCTGTGTTATATTCCCTTCCTAAAGCCCTCTTAGCTTTAGTTCCTCATCTGTAAAATGAGCTGGAGAAGGAAATACCAAGCCACTTCAGTATCTTTGTCAAGAAAACCCTAAATATGAAGGGGCGGAGCCAAGATGGCAGAGTAGAAACACACAAATACGCTAGCTCCGAACCCACAGCTCATGAAATATCTGTAGTAAACAGCCGCCAATAAATTCAGGAGCAGGAGAAGCCACATAATAGTGGAGCGGATAAGATTTCTGCTCCAGAGGGACCTGCAAACCTCTCACAAAAGGTCCGTCACACTGTGGACGAGAAGCCCAGCCCAGCCCAGCCCTGCACCGGCCCCAGCACTGAGAGGAACAGATCCGAGTGGACTTCAGGGATGGGATCTCCAGCAGCCGTGCAGGTCCCTCCACCCACAGGTGATGGGGGTCGGTGAGAAGGTCTCTTTGGTGGGTCGAGAGGGGAGTGGGGTGCCCCCATACTCAGGCCCCCTCGGGGGGGCAACAATGGAGGTGGGAGCAGACCAGGGCTCCCCAAGCAGGCAGGAGCCCGGATCCATTGTTGAAGGTCTCCACATAAACCCCCTGAGGGAACTGAGCCCATGAGGTGGCCCTGCCCCCACCTGAACACCTGAACATAATCTCACACTGAATAGCAGCCCTGCCCCTGCCCAAAGCACTGAGGCTGGGAAGCAGCATTTGATTCTCAGTCCCCAAGCACTGGCTGGGAGGATCTGGAGGTGAGGTAGATGTGAGGAGAATATTCAGAGCTCAAGTCACTGGCTGGGAAAATGCCCAGAAAAGGGAAAAAAACCAAGACTATAGAGGGTTACTTTCTTGGTGAGCAGGTTTCTCCTCCCCTCCCTTCTGATGAGGAAGAGTGGTGCTCACCATCAGGGGAAGACACGGAAGTCAGTGCTTCTACATCCCAGCCCACTCAATGGGATCAGTTCTGGGAAAAGGTCATAAAGAGCCAAACAATTTTCAAAATCATGTTAGAGAGGTGGAGGAAAAACTGGGAAGAGCAATAAAAGACTTGAAAGGAAAGTATGAACAACAAATCAGCACCCTGCTAAAGGAGACCCAAAAAAATGCTGAAGAAAATAACACCCTGAAAAATAGGCTAACTCAATTGGCAAAGGAGGTTCAAGAAGCCAATGAGGAGAATGCTTTCAAAAGCAGAATTAGCCAAATGGAAAAGGAGATTCAAAAGCTCACTGAAGAAAATAGTTCTTTCAAAATTAGAATGCAACAGATGGAGGCTAATGACTTTATGAGAAACCAAGAAATCACAAAACAAAAGCAAAAGAATGAAAAAATGGAACATAATGTGAAATATCTCATTGGAAAAACAACTGACCTGGAAAATAGATCCAGGAGAGACAATTTAAAAATTATGGGACTACCTGAAAGCCATGATCCAAAAAAGAGCCTAGACATCATCTTTCATGAAATTATCAAGGAAAACTGCCCTGAGATTCTAGAACCAGAAAGCAAAATAAATATTGAAAGAATCCACTGATCACCACCTGAAAAAGATCCAAAAAGAGAAACTCCTAGGAAGATTGTGGCCAAATTCCCTAGTTCCCTGGTCAAGGAGAAAGTATTGCAAGCAGCTAGAAAGAAACAATTCAAGTACTGCGGAAATACAATCAGGATAATACAAGATGTAGCAGCTTCTACATTAAGGGATCGAAGGGCATGGAATAGGATATTCCAGAAGTCAAAAGAATTAGGACTAAAACCAAGAATCACCTACCCAGCAAAACTGAGTATAATACTTCAGGGGAAAAAATGGTCTTTCAATGAAATAGAGGACTTTCAAGCATTCTTGATGAAAAGACCAGAGCTGAAAAGAAAATTTGACTTTCAAACACAAGAATGAAGAGAAGCATGAAAAGGTAAACAGGAAAGAGAAGTCATAAGGGACTTATAAAAGTTGAATTGTTTACATCCCTACATGGAAAGACAACATTTGTAACTCTTGAAACTATTCAGTATCTGGGTACTTGGTGGGATTACATACACACATGCATGCACACGCACACACTCATAGAGACAGAGTGCACAGAGTGAATTGAATAGGATGGGATCATATCTTAAAAAAAAATGAAATCAAGCAGTGAGAGAGAAATATATGGGAGGAGAAAGGGAGAAATGGAATGGGACAAATTATCTCTCATAAAAGAGGCAAGCAAAAGACTTTTTAGTGAAGGGAAAAAGAGGGGAGGTGAGAGAAAAACATGAAGTTTACTCTCATCACATTCCACTAAAGGAAGGAATAAAATGCACACTCATTTTGGTATGAAAACCTATCTTACAATACAGGAAGGTGGGGGACAAGGGGATAAACAGGGTGGGGGGGACGATGGAAGGGAGAGCATGGGGAGGAGGGTACAATTTGAAGTCGACACTCACAGGGAGGGACAGGATCAAAAGAGAGAAAAGAAGTAATTGGAAGCAGGATAGGATGGAGGGAAATATAGTTAGTCTTATATAACACGACTATTATGGAAGTCATTTGCAAAACTACACAGATTTGGCCGATATTGAATTGCTTGCCTTCCAAAGGGAGAGGGAGGGAAGGGAGGGAGGAAAAGAAGTTGCAACTCAAAGTTTTAGGAATAACTGTCAAGTACTGTTCTTGCCACTAGGAAATAAGAAATACAGGTAAAGGGGTATAGAAAGTTATTTGGCCCAACAGGACATAGGAGAGGATGGAGACAAGGGCAGAGAGGAATGATGGAGAAGAGAGTGGAGTGGAGATGGGGGCAATTAGAATGCTCTGTGTTTTGGGGTGGGAGGAGGGGAAAAGGGAGGAGAAAATTTGGAGCCCAAAAATTCTGTGAAAATGAATGTTAAAAGTGAAATAAATAAAAAAAAAGAAAACCCTAAATATAATTGGACACAACTGAAATGACTGAAAACAATGAGTTTTATATCCACCCACATCTCATAATCTAGCAAATCTATATTATGTTAACCTTCCTTTTCTTTTCCTTCCCTTTCCTTCCCTTTCCTTCCCTTCCCTTCCCTTCCCTTCCCTTCCCTTCCCTTCCCTTCCCTTCTTCTCCTTTCCCTTCCGTTTCCTGTACCTATAGGTACAGCCTATATGGCTATGCCCTAATCCTCTGTCTTGGGCCTGCTTCAATTTTCTCTCTACAGTCACTCACATGGTAACCCCCTCAATTTCCATATGTTTAATTAATATCTTTGTTCACATGATTCCCATATCTATGTATAAAGCTCCAATCTGTCTATAATACCAGTCTCCTTTTGGCCATTTCAGACTATACGTCCCAGAAGCATCTCAATTTCTATTTGACCAAAACATTAATGATAATCTTTCTCATCACCCACCCAAAACACACTCTTGTACTAAATTTTTTTTTAAAAAAATTTATTTTGAAGGTACTGCCATTCTTTCAGTATTTGTTTTATAAACTTGGTGGGTGTTCTTCTTGACTTCCCCCTCCCATCCTCCCTCACACTAGATATCTAACTTGTTGCCAAATCTTGTCACTTCTACATTCAAAACATCTCTCACATGTGACTCCTCTCTATCTACCTAGCCACCACCTTAGTTCAGTCACTCATCACCCCTCACTTGGACCACTGCCACAGCAAATTTTTCTCCTTCTCTTAAGTGTGACCATATTCCATCCAATCCATTCTCCACAGAGCTGCTTTTAAGTGATTATACTGAAGCACAGATCTGACCAGAGGTTCTGACCCATCCTCAGTAAACTTCAGTAGTTTCAGGATATAGCGGGATGAACCTCCACCCCATTAAATGTTTTATGTGAAGCACTTTCCATATGTCATCTCATTACTGGAGTAATAAAATGGGAAGGGAAGGGAATATTAGCATAACATATATTTGGTAGGTTGTGAGATATGGGTGGACATAAAGCCCATTGCTGCTGTTTTTCAGTCATTTCAGTTGTGCACAATCCCATGTAGGGTTTTCTAACTCCTTTGACTTCTGGAATATCATATTTCAGGCCCTTCAGTCACTTAACATAGAAGCTGCTAGATCTTGTGCTATCCTGATTGTATTTTCACCATACCCACTTTGTTTCTTTCTGGCTACTTGCAATATTTTCTCTTTGATGTGGGAACTCTGTAATTTGGCTACAATATTCCTAGGAGTTTTTCTTTAGGGATTTCTTTCAGGAGTTGATTGGAAGATTCTTTCAATATTTATTTTACCCTCTGATTCTAGAAGATCAGGGCAGTTTTCCTTGATAATTTCATGAAAAATGATGTCTAGCTATTTTTTGATTATGGCTTTCAAGTATTTCCATAACTTTAAAATTGTCTCTCTTGGATCTATTTTCCAGGTCAGTTGTTTTTTCCAATGAGATATTCAACATTGAGGGCAAGAGACAAGATGGCAGAGCAGAAAGACATACATACTCTAGCACTTCCCGCACAGCCCACAAAATGCCTTTAAAAATGACTTTCAACAAATTCTAGAGCAGCAGAAATGACACAGAATGACAGAGTGAAAGAGATTTCCAGCCAAAAGTAACTTGGAAGGCTAACAAGAAAGGTCTATCCCATGGGATGCTGAGTGGAGCAGAACCCATCTCTGACCATGTGGCACAGGGAGGAACAGGACTGGAATGGGCCTCTGGGACAGAATTCCCTGCAGGGAGGGTCCTAGATCTTTCAACCTGCAAGTGACAAAGAAAGCTTCAAAGGTCAGCGTGGGAGGGCTTTCCCAGGTGGGTGAGAGGGGACCAGGGTCCCCCCAACACTGGTCCCAGGCAGCATCAGAAGCAGTGGCAACAGGCAGCTACAGTGGATTCGGAAGCAACCTGGGTCCATTGTCTGAGTGGCTCAGCTTTAAGCCTCTGGGGGAATTAAGCAGCTGATCTGAACCTCAGCCCTGAGCAGGGTCCTAGTGCTCCTCCTCCCCCCAGAACCCTCCTTTTGACAAAAGATTCAGAAGTCAAGTAACTGATTGGGAAAACGCCCAAAAAGGTGAAAAAAAATAAGACCATAGAAGGTTACTTTCTTGGTGAACAAGTATCTCCTTCCATCCTTTTGGATGAGGAATAACAATGCATACTGTCAGAGTAAGTCAAGGTTTCTACTTCCAGTACCTCCAAAATGAATATGAAATGGGCTCAGACCATAGAAGAGCTTGAAAAGTGAGTCAGTAGCTTGCTAAAGGAGAGCCAAAAAAATGTTGAGGAAAATAACACCTTTAAAAATAGGTGAACTCAATTAGAAAAAGAGGTCCAAAAGGCCAATGAGAAGAAGAAGGCTTTAAAAAGCAGAATTAGTCAAATGGAAAAGGAGGTTCAAAAGCTCACTGAAGAAAATAGTTCTTTAAAAATGAAAGTGGACTTCAGGGAAACTAATGACTGTACGATAAATCAAGAAGTTGCAAAACAAAACCAAAAGATTAAAAAAAATAGAGGATAATTTGAAACATCTCATTGGAAAAACAACTGACCTGGAAAATAGATCCAGGAAAGGCAATTTAAAAATTATGGGACTACCTGAAAGTCATGATCAAAAAAAGAGCCTAGACATTATCTTTCATAAAATTATCAAGGAAAATTGCCCTGATATTCTAGAACCAGAGGGCAAAATAAATATTGAAAGAATCTCCAGTAACCTCCTAAAAGAGACCTGAAAAGAGAAACTCCTAGGAATACTGTGACCAAATTTCAGAGTTCCCAGGTCAAGGAGAAAATGTTGCAAGCAGCTAGAAAAAAACAATTCAAGTATTGTGAAAATACAATCAGGATAACATAGGATCTAACAGCTTCTACATTGGGGGATCAAAAGGCTTAGAATATGATGTTTCAGAAGTCAAAGGAACTGGGATTAAAACCAAGAATCACCTACCCAGCAAAACTGAGTATAATACTTCAAGGGAAAAATTGTCATTCAGTGATATAGAGGACTTTCAAGCATTCAAGATGAAAAGACCAGAACTAAATAGCAAATTAGACTTTCAAACACATTGTCTGCTATTTTTTCATTCCTTTAGTTTTGTTTTATAATTTCTTGCTTTTTCATAAAGTCATTAGCTTCCATTTGCTCCATTGTAATCTTTAAAGAATTATTTTCTTCAGTGAGTTTTTGGATCTCCTTTTCCATCTGTCCATTTCTGCTTATTAGGGCATTCTTCTCCTCGTTGGCTTTTTGGGTTATTTTTACCATTTGGGCCAGTCTACTTTTCAAAGTGTTATTTTCTTCAGCATTTTTTTTAGGTCTCCTTTAGCAAGGACTTGTTTTTTCATGATTTTCTTGTATCACTCTCATTTCTCTTCCCAATTTTTGCTCTACTTCTCTTACTTGATTTTCAAAATCCTTTTTGAGCTCTTCAATGGCTTGAGACCAATTGATATTTTTCTTGGAGGCTTTGGATGAAGGAGCTTTGGCTTTGTTTTCTTCTGTTTGCATTCTTTGATCTTCCTTGTCATAAAAGTACGAGTCTATAGTTTGATTCTTTTTCTAGTTTTTGCTCATTTTCCCAGTCATTTGCTTGACTTTTGTGCTTTTTGTTAAGGTAGTTTTCTACTTCCATTGGGTTTGGGAGGCATATCATCATCTGCTTGATCCCCTCAAAATCTGTGTGCCTAGAATTCCTGAAACAGTCACTATCTCTGCCTCTGAGGCTGCTGTGGCTACCTCAGGTTCCTCTGCCCCCTCCCCGCCTGCTGTCCTGGTGCTAGGTTCAGACCACTCCACTCTCCTGCACTGGTCCCACTGGCTTTTTCCACTGACCTTCCAGTTTATCTTCAGGGTTTTGGAGTCACAAAGTCTGGAAACCACCCCAGGTGCAAGAGATTCAGTCTCCTCAAGGCCTGACCAGGTCTTTCCTGTGCCAGTGTGACCCAGGCTGGACTGCACCCTCCTCCCTACAAGGCGTGATAGAAACTGTCCACAGTGACCTTCTAGGCTGCGGATTTGCTTCACTCCATCATTCTGTGAGTTCTGCAGAATTTGTTTAGAGCCATTTTTTACAGGTATTTGGCTGGGCTTGGCACAATTGCTCTAGGAAGTCCATGCTTACTCCACCATCTTTGCTCCACTCCTGTCCTTCCTTGAGGATGGGAATGTCTGGGTTTCATAATCCTAATCAATCCCCATAGTCCCTCTCATCTTTCTGGATCAAATGGAAGAGTTTTGTTTTTTCTTAGTAGAGACCCTGCTTTAACAGTAAATAATACGTTTTCAAGGCTAGTCAAAATCTAGCCAGGACTCCTGCCTTGATTTCAGTGTAGGCTTCAGTCCATAAAAACAAGAAAACCAGTTCTGACCAGATACCCTGAAGGATTATCTGCCACTGCATGCAGGTGGAATAGACTGATATTTAGTCAAGCAATTTAGTTGACCTTCATCTCAGTTAAGGTTGGGTCATTTTTTTGGTTTTTAATAAGAGCTGTGAGCATGTCTGTGCAAGAAGAGAGAATCTAGGTTATGTTAATGAATTGCTGAAGTAAAGACAGGTGCTAATGCTAAGGGAGGAGTCTAGTAATAGTAATTCAATAAATGATTATTGTTAAGCTTAGGATATGAAATTGCTTTTCTTCCACCTGTTCTCTTTTACATTTGTGAGCATTTCAAAAGCAGTGAGATTCCCTTCCATTTGATCCAGAAAGATGAGAGGGACTATGGGAATTGATTAGGATTACGGAACTCAGACTTTCCCATGCTCAGGCACTTGACATTTATGAAAGAAGCTATTGGATGTATTGTCTTTTTATATAAGATATCCATCTGGTAAGAGTATGTTCCAGAATGACAGGATTCAATAGGCCTCTAAAGGTCTAATTCATATGAAAATCCTCTGTAAATTAGACAAAAGGACAGAAATTAAGACAAGAAAAATTAATTCACTTTTTCATGTATGCCAGGAAATATGCTAAATTCTGGGGATACAAAGAAAGGTTAAAATAGTTCCTGTCCTGAAGGAGTTCACATTCTAATAACATGCAAACAACTATGTACAAACAAGATATACACCGGAAAAAAATTGAGATAATTCAGGGAGAAAGCACTAGCATTAGGGGGAACCAAGAAAAGTTTTTGCAAAAATGAATTTAACTGAATCTTGAAGGAAGCCAGGAGGTAGAGACAAAAAGAGGGAACATTCTAGAACAGCCAATGAAAATGTATAGAGTTGGGAGATGGAGTGTTTTGATCAAGAAATAGCCAGGAGGCCAGTATCACTATATCATATGATATAGGGCAAGGAATACATTTTAATAACATTTGAAAGGTAAACTAGGCTTGGTTATGTGGGGGTTTAGAAATCACATAGAAAATTTTATATTTGATTTTCAAGGCAATAGGTGGTCAGGAATAGTTGGGTGACATATTGATCTATGCTTCAGGAAGATCACTTTCACAGCTGAGTAAGGATGAACTAAAATGTGGAAAGACGTGAAACAAGGGAAAAACCAGAAGTTTATTGAAATAGTCCAAGTGTGAGGCAATGAAGACTTGCATGAGAGTGGTGATAATATGAGAGCAGAGAAAGCAGTGAATATGGTATGAAAAAGTAGAATTTATAGGACTTGGCAAGAGATTGGACACAGGAAGTAAAGAGTAAGGAGTCAAGGACAACAGAACAGAACAATCTTTTGGTTCTTCAATTTTATTATCATGAGAAGAGCCCTTATGCCTCTAATTGTGTCTATCATGGGTAAGACAGGTGGCTAGAAAACACACTGTGATATAAGTGAGGAAGTAGTTTGCTCTCCCCATGGCTTCCTGTTTGACCTTGGCTAAGTCATGTCATTGATCTGTGACTGGCTACCTTTAAAGTACAGATAATGGGATAATATTTTCCTACTGTGCAGGGATATTGGGAACACTTTCAAGAGAATCCTTTAAAGGCATTTTTAGGAATGTGAATCTAAGATCCTTACACAAAATGCAACTATTTCATATTGCCAATGCAAATCATATATAATCCATGTGGTTATGCGTTTTCTTTTATGTGTTTTGTAGGTGAAAAATGAACCTTGTTTTGTTTAAATATATTCATCATTCTATGACAAACAGATACATAGACCATGCCTAAGAAAATCTTAATTGCTGGACTCCTCAAACAAAATATTAGTACCAGGAAGGAACTTCCCCGTATTTTCATTTGTTTGTTTGTTTTTGTAATTGTTTTTTAAGCCTTCTATTTAAACACAAATAATTAAATACATCTAATTTTTAAGAGTTCATTAACACTTTCTTTGCTACTCTGGCCATGACTTCTACATGGAAGAGCAAGAATGAATGAATATTCACACTTAACTTTTAGCTCCAGGCTAAAATGTATTATGCATAGTATTTTGGTTTTTAAAAATAATCACCTTGTCAGAGTTCAATTGCAAAGTGAAGTCAACTCTGTCAATAGAGACAATTGGAAGAAATCACCCCCCATCTCTTTGAGGATCATCTCATTTGAGTACTCCTGATTTTTGCCTGCTTCTGTAGGGGGGAAGGGTGGAGGGATAGATAACTCCTTGGAATAATATAATGAAGTCTAAAATACCACACTGAAAACTCGGCCTTGCTGACAGCACATAGCGGACAAGTACTAACGTTTTCAGTACATTGTCCTTATTTGAATGCTCTATCTTAGGTACATAAAATGCATATCTAGAAGTTCTTTGAACATTCAAGCACATGAAGAAACCTGGATAGCCCATATGTCTGACAATATATCGCATAAATACATCAACACCAAGTGCTTTCATTATTTTTTTTCTTTCTGTAAATGGATATACTATCAGAATATATAAAGCTTGGCTAAAACCGAATCCTTAAAGACAGGCCAAGAAAGAAATGAAACTTTTTAACGAATACTACTTAGAGAAAATGGAAAAAAAAAAGCAAATTTTTAATGCAGAAGGAGCCACAATATTTCAATGTACATGAGTTCTCTTTTTTTTTCTATTTCAGATAAAGTTAGGGTATTTATATTAAAAGAAAATATTCCCTTAACAAAGGCTAAAAGCTTTAGATAAAGCAGTATTGGCATTTCATTTGCCAAGTATATTCAAGTTTACTTACACAAAGAACAGATTTAGAGAAAACTAAAATGAGTGTCTATCGTGGGCATACTTAACATGAATATTTTTGGCTTTTCCATTGGCTCCCTGAGAAAATCTCTTAATCTCTGGTTTAGGATTATAAAAACGACAACAATAACAATGCTATCCTTGAGCTTTCCTTACACAGAGATGGTCTGAGGTTGGATGAGATTTGCAAGTTTTTTTGGGTCCTTCAGAAGACAGATACAATGGAAATTCGAGATGAAAATCTTGAATAAGACTTACATGTCCAGAATCTAAGACCCTATCAGCCTTGTTATCTAAACTTCAGGAAATCCGTTGCATGACATATGTCACAAGAAGTTTGCTTTAATTCAAAATAGTTGATTTAGGAGAATGACCAAAACTAAATATGGAGAATAAATTCAGGAGATTTTACAACAGTTAAAATATTCCCTTTTCACTCAAGATTACCTTTAATGCCTAAACATAGTATGGAAATTATTTGAGTTCTCAAATGTGTGCCACTGGAGGATAAGAATAAGTAGGTTCTACAAATTAGAAAAGTCTTTGGGTATAGACTTGGACATAGACTGTATGTGTGTCATTCTGCATCTAGCCTAAACAGTTTGGAGATGCTCATCGCCAGGAACACTGATTCACCAGGTGATAATTTTGTTTTTAATTTTGCCAGTAGTGATCCATAAAGATCATCTACCAAACTGCTGAGCAGCCATGATCTGCATGAGTCAGTGGAGATTAACAAAATATCAGATCTCATAAAGTAAGTAATCGCCATTGAAAATCATAATTAATTAAAAATTCCACAATATAGATAATAAATTTGATATTAAGGTTAAATGGATATGTTTTTAGAGCTTACAACATAATTTATACCAGCATAGTTGGTGGAGATAAACTTAGAAAGTGATAAACAGCATAGGAAATTTCATATACAAATGAGAAATGGTTACAGTTGTAATGTTCTTTTGGTCTTTAGCAAATGAAAAACCTGTCATGCATACTTTCTTGTGGCTATGGGGAAAATATTATAATTATTGTGAAAGCATGAATTGAGATAAATAATTATATTATTTCCAATATAAGCAAAGTTTTACGCCATGATCTTGTTTGTATTTCTTAAAATGACCTTAAATGTTGCCTATAATTGGTGATTTTTATTGTGAGTGTGTGTATGTCCCTTTTTTTTCTCAAAGACATCTCATAGTACGAGTGTGGTCTATACATTGAGTCATCTTCAGGCCAAAATGATAATGAATTCACCAAAGTATTACTTACCGTGAGATAGTAGTTATAAATAGACTTAACACAATGTCTGGCACATAGTTAGTGCTATATAAATGCTTATTCTATTTCTTTTCTTATTTAATATATAGTCAAGGTGAAATTTATCTATTTTTCTCTTTTTAAGGAAGCTGATTTTTAAAAAAGCCCTTGGAAATGAATAGCAGCCATACATTTAAGTGTTGTGAATACACTAGGTGCTTACTCAAAATTTTTATACAAAATGAAGAAATTAAAGATTCTTATGAAAGCAACAAGATGCTCTTAAAAGGAGTCGTTTTGAACTTTGGCACATGGCATTGTTTCAGAAATCCAATACTGTTTTGGTGAGGGGGAAAGTAACAATGATTAGAGTCCTTTAGGGGCAGCTAAGGCACAGTGGATGGAGCATCAGCCCTGGAGTCAAGAGAACCCTTGTTTCTCTCTCTCTGTCTACTCCATGGAACAAGATGACACCTGCCCTGGATAGCCTTTGGTTTTTCCACTTCTTTCGTGCTTCCTTTTGTGTGTTATCTCCCTGCCCTCACCCCCATTAAATTATGAGGTCTTTGAGGGCAGGGATTATCTTTTTTTAATTAATTGTACCACCAGCACTTAGCACAGTGCCTGCCTAGCACATAATAGAAGTTTAATAAATGTTGTCTCAATTGGATTGAATTGGCTCCTGAAGGAGCAAAAGTCTGCCAGAGGGCTACAAAATGGAAGCACCAGGAAAACATAAAATCAAAATGAAGGGTGGTAGCTGCAAAATTTTGGACCATTGATGGCAGAGAAAAGAGGCTCTGAACTGCTGGTGTTTGACCAGAGAAATGAAGAACAAAGAGAATGACAGTTACCAGGACAGTACACTTTCCATTTGAGGAGCCGTGTCCAACATGCCTAAAGGAAAGAGCACAGCATCCATCTAGGGCCAGTTCTGACCACCCCAAAGTCAGGTGGAGATGTGATCTAGGCTGTTGTTATATGAAATGCCCAGGGTGGGAGGTAGCTAAGATGCTTTGAGATCAACCCCCCAAAGAAGCTACAATAAGAAAGGGAATGATAAGGAAAATACAGGAAGGCAAAAGACTAAAATTACCAGAGATTTCAGAAAAAAAAATATCAGAAACTTTCATATTATGAGATGAACCAAAGGAAAAATAGTAACAAAAGAAGAAAATATGGCCAGATCTAGTAAATAACTTCAGACAATTATGAACAAGTACAGCAAAATAAAAGAAAATGATCCAACTTTTGATGAGAGAGAACCTTGTGAAATTCAAGGAGAATGTGGAATCTTTTCTAATGCTCCTCAGTGGTTTTAAATAAAAATGAGTTATAAGGGTAAAATGTATGTACTGCACTGCAAAAATAATCAACAGAAAAAATGAATCTGCAGTGGCAATCCTCACAAAGAAACAATAGATTGGGAATGTAAACATACAGAAATTAAAGATAACTAGAAGAGAAGAAGCAAGGGAAACACTCAATAACATTATACAAATCAGTCATATAAATTATACAAATACGTACAAAATATATGTGTACATACACAAACACACAAATGATTAACATCATTATACAAACAAAATATACTGAACTCAAAGACATGGTTTACAGAGACAACCTAAAGATCATAGGTATTCTGGAATAGCATAACAGTATAAAAACTTTAACATCACTGCCCAGAACTTCTGAACACAGAAAATGAAATTTTCTCTCCAGAATACTATCAGGACTAGGATAATTCTTAGAATAAGCCAAGGTGTATGAAAAGTGCCAAAGATAAATTCTCTCTCTCTCTCTCTCTCTCTCTCTCTCTCTCTCTCTCTCTCTCTCTCTCTCTCACACACACACACACACACACACACACACACACGCACACACACATTTTTAGTGATTAGATGAAGGAAAGAAAGACAAAGACAGACGCAAAAAGAGACATAGACACAGAGTGACAGAGACAGACAGACAGAAAGGGGAGAGAGGGAGAGAAAAAGAGAGAGAGAGAGAGAGAGAGAGAGAGAAGGGGGTGCAAAACACTCATTTCTGATTTTCTGCTCTTCTTCTTACAAGGAGAACTGTCCTCATCTACAATAATAACAATATTATCCTCAATATTCTCAAAATGAAATGGATATAGCACACATTCCAAAAGGGAGATTGAAACAGTAGTTAGTTGGGAAGATAGGCACCTGAGAGCTTTAAATGAATTCAGGTATCAAGGTACAGATAAATTCTATTTCAAGAAACTGAAAGAACTTTATATACATAATCATACTGAATTCTCACAGCATCCCTCTGAGGTAAATACTAAGCCCTAAATTCTCTAATCCTTATTTGAGACCTTCAGAGAAGTTAAATGTTTTGTTCATAGGCACATAGCTAGAAAATCTCAGATACTAAAGTCAGTTTTCTGTTGTCTCCATGTCTGTTATATTTTCCCCAGTGCTATGAGTAAGCATATAAATAAATGTATTAATTTATTTATTAAGCACCTACTATGTGTCATATACTATGGTAAGTATACGGAAAATAACAGGAATAGTTAGGCATAAATGTAAGAAACTGCATGATGTGTAAAAGGAAATGATAAATACTATAGCATGGTTAGAAGATTGAGTATGAGGAGGGGGGAATTATAAGATAATGCTGGGAATTTTAAGCTGGCTCAAATTGCAGAGGATCTTGAAACTCCTGATTAAAGACCTTGAACTTTTTTTTTCAAAAGTTAAGGAGACTTAGGCATAGGGGTGATGTTGAGGGGAAAAGTAAAATCACTAGATTTTTGCCTAAGGGCAATTAATTTGGCAACAGTATAAAGGATAGATTCCAAAGTGGGAGAGCAGGGAGCATAGAGAAAGAAAAACCTACTATGCCAGTATTATGATAACCTAGGACGGTGGTAGGGCAGCGTTCTGGAAAGTAAAATAATAAATGGATATGAGGAAAGGTGAGTTTGGAAAGGCAAATTTGCCAGAACACTAATAACATTCCTATTTTGCAAATGAGAAAACAAAAATTCAGAGAGGTAATTTGCTTACTTGAATTGAAAAAACATAATTGATTAGGAAAATCTCAAAAAAGAAAATAGAAATATTCAGGTATAAAGTAGCTTCTGGGGATGAATTAACCTAAAAAAATCAAGATTTCAGTGTCAAAGGCAAAGTTTGAGAAAGATCATTTTTGAAACCTACAAATAAGGCTAGATATCCATCGGGTAATATGGATTTGTTCAATAAATTCTAGAATAAATTCAATAAATATAGATCACCACTTAAAGTTCAACAGTAAATTTGAAAATAAAATAATAATTGCTAGAATTTGTTACTCCGTGTTTTCATAAAAGATGAAAATAGATATACTGCAAGTGCATAGAATCATAGAATCTGAGATCTGTATGGGGTGTCAATGGCCATCTAGTCCAACCCATACATGAAAGTATTCCTCAATATAAAATACCTGATAAATGGTCATTGAACCTTTGCTTGAAATCTCTAAGGAGGGCAACCTACATTCTCACTATGTGGAACATTCCATCTTTGGATAGTTCTGATCATTAGAAAATTCTTTCTGACATCAAGCCCAAATTACCTCTTTGTCACTTATGCCCATTGAACTTTTGATGCTCTGGGGCCTAGAACAAATCTAAGCATTCTTCCACCTCAAAAAAGAGTCTTTCAAATACATAAAGCTGTCTTATATCTCCTGAGTATTCTCCTCTGAATAGAGAGGATAAAAAAAGATCAACATTGGAGGATTCCTGCCAGATCTTCCACTATTTAAATATGACATGCAGGGGATTCTCCTCATCATTTCCAATCATTTCTTACTGGGCTAATTTCCTGGACTTCACTGAGTCCAGAAATGCATCACTCTGCAAGATGAATTTGACTCTGAAACTCTCACCTCTTCAATACCCCTACCCCTGGGGTCCCTCTCTCCCTCTTATCAGAGAACGTCGTGGGTAGAATTCTGGGAGCTCCTCCACAATCCTTCTCTACTTAAAGATGACACTCAAAGAATTCTTCTCATCATTTCCCAATTAATTTCTTGGACTTTATTTTCTCCCCAAACTCCACATTCTGTGAAATGTAGTCAGTCTTGAAAGTCATACCTCCACAGATCATTGCCCACATCAGCTACGTGATTCCATGATACTTCTATACTGGGTAACTCTCTACTTCCCCCTCTGCTTTTCAATTTCTTTTTATATGTTGTTTTCTTTATTAAAATGTGAGCTCCTTGAAAGCAGGGATTGTCTTGTGCCATTCTTTGTATTACTTAGCACAGTGCCTGGCACATAATAAATAAATACAATTGATTCATTCATTCATTCATTCATTCATTCCCTCTAGTTCTTTCAACTGATTCTCTTATAACATGATTTCAAGACCTCTCACCATTCTGGTTACCCTCCTTTAGATGCTCTGGCTAATCAATATCCTTAAACTGTGATACCCAGAAGAGATCACAATAATCTCAAAGACATCTGACAAGGATAGAATGCAGGTAGCCTACCAAGACTTTATTCATGGAAGCTATGTTTGTTTAAATGCAGTCAAAGTTCCCATTAGACTTTTTGTGGGACCACATCTCACTGCTTACAATCCATTAAAATCCTTGTATCTTTTAAAAAATCCCTGTCTATCTATGCTTACTCCACTTTGTAATTGTAAAGTTGGTTTTTATATTAATGAACAGGTAGTATCAGAAGAAGATATCAAAATTATTTATGTCATTTGAAAAAGTGCTATGAATCATTATTTTTTAGAGAAATTCTATTCAAACAACTGAGGTACCACCTCATTTATCACATTGGCTAATGTGATAGAAATGATAAATGTTGGAAGTATTGTGGAAAGATTGGGACACTAATGCATTGTCAGTGGAGTTGTGAATTGATCTGATAATTCTGGAGAGCAATTTGGAACTACACAACCAGAGGGCTATACAACCCTGAACAGCCATTGTCCCAGCCATGCCACTTCTAGGTCTGTATCCCAAAGAAATAAAAAAGGGGGGAGAGGACCTAAGTATACAAAAATATTAGCTATTCTTGTGGTATCAAAGAATTAGAAATTGGAGATGCTCATCAATTGGGGAATAGCAGAACAAGTTGTGGTATACAATTGTGATGGAATACTATTGTGCTTTAAGAAATACAAAGGATGTAGTATCAGAAAACCTGAGACTTACATGAACTGATGCAAAGTGAAAAGAGCAGAATAGGGAACATTTTATACAGTAACAATATTATACAGTGAAGAATTGTAAATGACAGCTATTCTCAGCAATACAATGATCCATGACAATTCCAAAAGATCTATAATGAAAAATGTTATCCATCACTAAGGAAACAACTGATAGAATCTGAATGCAGAGTAAAGCATATATTTTTACCTTATTTTTATTGCTTTTTTCTTTGTGTTTTCTTTTTTTGTGTCTCTTTTTTTGGGTTGAAAGGTAAGTGCTTGGAATTCAATTTTTTTAAAAAAAGAATGCTAAAAATTTTTATTTACATATAATTGGGAAAAAATTTTAAATGCAAAAATAAAAATAAAGACAGTAAGCTAGTAATTCAGAGTATTCTAAAGAACCAATTCTTCCCCACATATCTGCCTCTAAATTCCACTGTCTCCTAAAGAAAAGTTCAAACCATATGTGCTCTCCCTTGATGTAGGAAAGAAGAATACCTTAATCTCTGAAAGCTCCTTTGCCAAGTTCACCCTTCATAGAGCAATAGGGGTAGGACTGAGGTACAATGCTCATCATTAACTTGAATAATTTTCTTCCTACATTTCATGCTTGATGCTCTGGTTATAGATCTAAATGATATCTCTCCATCATTGTATTTTTTCATAAGAATATTGGTAGTTATCTCATCAAAAGTTTTGTTCCATGCTACCTATACAATAACCATAGTATTCCTCTTAAATTTTGTCAAAAAGAGAAATAAGTTTTGTCTGGAATGATCTTTTCCTCCTGTTTTATTTTGTTTCATTGCTTCCCTTTCTAGATGTTTGCCAATAAAGATTTTATACATCAACAACTACCAAACCATTTCTTTAAACTCTTTATACATATTAACAGTTTTTGTATAATGATACCATCTATGGTTTTATTCTTTATTTTGGAATAGTTTTTCTTTGGAATACATTGAAAATTGATCCCCAGATATCTTCAAGATTTTGTCATCTCTAGTATATATTTCTTCTGTGTATATTTGGTTAGGTCTATTGTTTCCTTGACTTCCATAATAGTCATGTTGTGTAATACTAACTATATTTCCTTCGATCCTATCACATTTCTTCTATTCTCTCTTTTGACCTTGTTCCTCCCCAAAAGTGTTTACTTCTGATTACTCTGTCCTCCAATTTGCCCTTCTTTCTATCATCCCCCCACTTCACATATCCCCTTCTCCTCTACTTTCCTGTAGTGTAAGATAGATTTTCATATCAAATTGAGTGAGCATGTTATTCTCTCCTTAAGCCAAATGTGAAGAGAGTAAGCTGCATTTTTCCCCTCTCACTTCCCCCCTTTTCTTTTCCATTGAAAAAGCTTTTTCTTGCTTCTTTTATGAGAGATAATTTGACCTATTCCATTTCTGCCTTTGTCTTCCCAATAGATTCCTCTCTCATGCCTTAATTTTATTGTTTTAGTTATCATCCCTTCCTATTCAACTCACCCTGTGCTCTTTGTCTATGTGTGTGTGTGTGTGTGTGTGTGTGTGTGTGTGTAATCTCTCCAACTACCCAAATACTGAGAAAAATTTCAAGAGTTGCAAATATTATCTTTCCACATTGAAATGTAAGCAGTTCAGCTTTAGTAAGTCCCTTATGACTTCTCTTTGCTGTTCACCTTTTCATGCTTCTTTTGATTCTTGTGCTCTAAAGTCAAATTTTCTATTCAGCTCTGGTCTTTTCATCAAGAATGCTTGAAAGTCCTCTATTTCATCGAATTACCATTTTTCCCCAGAAGTATCATACTCAGTTTGGCTGGGCAGGTGATTCTTGGCTTTAATCCTAGTTCCTTTAACTTCTGGAATATCATATTCCAAGCCCTTTGATCCTTTAATGTAGAATTTGATAGATTGTGTGTTATCCTGATTGTTTTCACAGTACTCGTATTGTTTCTTTCTAGCTGCTTGCAATATTTTCTCCTTGACCTGGGAACTCTGGAATTTGATTACAATATTCCTAGGCATTTCTCTTTTTGAGGTGATAGGTGAATTCTTTGAATATTTACTTTAAATATTTATCTTGCCCTCTGGTACCAGAATATCAGGGCAGTTTTCCTTGATAATTTCGGGAAAGATGATATCTAGGCTCTTTTTTTGACCATGGCTTTCAGGTAGTCCCATAATTTTTAAATTGTCTCTCCTGAATCTATTTTCCATGTCTGTTGTTTTTCTAATGAGATATTTTACATTATCTTCTATCTTATCATTCTTTTGCAATTTCTTGGTTTCTCATAAAGTCATTAGCTTTCATCTGCTCCATTCTCCTTTTTAAAGAACTATTTTCTTCAGTGAACTTTTGAACCTCCTTTTCCATTTGGCTAATTCTGCTTTTTAAAGAATTCTTCCCATCATTGGCTTTTTGGACCTCTTTTGCCAATTGAGTTAGCGTATTTTTAAAGGTGTTATTTTCTTCAGCATTTTTTGGGGTCTCCATTAGCAAGCTGTTGACTGGCTTTTCATGATTTTCTTTTATCACTCTCTTTTCTCTTCCCAATTTTTCCTCTACTTCTCTTACTTGATTTTTAAAATTCTTTTTGAGCTCTACCATGGCCTGAGACCATTACATATTTAATTTAGGGATTTTGGTTGCAGAAGCCTTGACTTTTAGGTTTTCCTCTAGTGGTATGCATTGTTCTTCCTCATCTGAAAAGGTGGAAGAAAATATCTGTTCACCAAGAAAGTAACCTTCTATAGTCTTACTTTTTCCCCCCTTTTTTGGGCATTTTCCCAGCCAGTTACTTGACTTTTGAGTCCTTTGTCAAGAAGAGTGTTTACTCTGGGGGCCTGTAAGTTCTCAGTTCCTCCAAGGTGGCACAATCAAGGGCCTGCACTCTGGTCTGGGAGCAACCATAGATACTCCGTTCCGCCCAGGATCTGCCTGCAGGGTTCCTTCTCCAGAGCCTCCACCAGCTCCACCACCAGCACTCTTCCTTAACCTGGGAGAGCCACTTAGGGCTGAGATCCAGATTAGCATCTTAATTCCCCCAGGGTCTTTAGGAGGAGGGCTCCAAAAAATGGCCACTGCTGGTAGGTTCAGACCGTGTTCCCTTCTCACTGTGAAAGAGCTTTCTCACTGACCTTTGAAGCTGTCTTTGGCATTTGTGGATTGAGCAATCTGGGAACTGCTGCTGCTGCTGGTGCCCTGAAGCCTGTTTCAGGTCCTGTCCCTGTTTTGTTGTGTGGTCCACACTGGGCTACACTCTGCTCTGCACCTGGTACAATACACCTTTCCTGTCAGCGTTCCAGGCTATCTTGGGCTGGAAATCTCTTTCATGCTGTCATTTTGTGGCTTCTGCTGCTCTAGAATTTGTTTAGAGTCATTTTTACAAGTATTTTATGGGGTATAGTGGGGGAGCTTCTATAGGTTCATCTTTCTACTCCTCCATCTTGGCTCACCACCCCTCCCTAAGGAATAAGCTCTTTAAACAAAAGAAAAGAATCAAACTGGGAGGGGAAGACGAGCATTTATTCAGTACTTACCTTGCTCAAGGCACAATGCTAGAAACTGGAGATATAAGGGATATCATGCAGACTCTACAGTAAATAAGTTTTTAATCTAATTAGGTGGAGGAGAAGAAATCTATATATATACACATTGTGGTAAAACTGAGGATGAGACACATTCAAGGGAGATATTCCAGGCTAAATGCATTTGATAGGTGGGTAAGAGAAGTAAAGGAAAGCAATGGGGAAAGAAATGGCATACAGAATTGAACCTTGAAGGAAGGAGAATATTGCTAGAGCTGGTGATGAGGGAGTTTGGGGAGGAAAGAGGTGCTTATTGTAGGAATAAAAAGGAGTGAAGGTACAGAGATGAAAAGGGACCTGATTATTTTTATACAGATGATATTTTGACTACTGTGACTTTTTTTAGTAGGAAAATTATTTCATTCGCTTTGTTTTGCCTTGGGGGAATTCACTTTATCTTTCTAGGCTTTGCTTTTCCTCTCAGGTTTCTTCCAGTATAAATCCATGAATGCCAAAAACCAAAGGATTTAATTCATGCCTTATTATGGAATACTTTACTATATATCTCAATCCTTAAAGAGTTGCACTAGTGGGCTGATGAGAACTCTGTAGAGACATACAAAGAAGAAGAAGCTGAAGGCTGAGATAGTTTCTACACCTTCATTTTTGATCTCTTAGCGACTGGCATGTGGAGGTTTTTTAATGTGAGACTGAGGAGTTTTAAATTTATTATTTAGTCAATAGGGAGTCATTGCAAATTTTTCATAAGAATAGTGACATGGTAAATCTGTGTTTTGGAACATGAATTAGGCAAATATTTGGAGTATAAATGGGAGAGGCAATAGACTGAAAGAATGGAGACTCCATTAAGGGTTTATTGAACTATTCCAGACAAGGAGTAAATGAGGTTCTAAAATCAGGAACAGTGTAGGTAAATGAAGAGAAGGGAATAGATTGAGAGCTAGCTAGGGAAATAGATAGATAAAATATTTTCTAAATGGTTGAGGACAGAAACACAAAAATACAGCCAAATAAGACAATCTCTTTTTTCAAGAAGCTGAAATTCCAGTCAAGGAAGCCAACAACTATAGGATAGCTACAAAGGGGAGGGATATTCACACTAGAAGCATATTGTAGAGCGGAATGAGGAATTGCCCTAGAGGTCTGGGTTTTTGCAAAACAAAAGAAAATAGAACAAAAACAATAAAACCCTTACCTAATAAAGCAGAAATTCTCATAATTTATAACCTTATTAGATATTGGGAGTGAATAAAGGGGAAGAGTAAAAGGTGAAAATGAAATAGCATTTATTAAGTGCTTTTATGTACCAAGCACTATCCTGTGTACTCAGAAATAAATACACAAAGCAAAGACTCTGCCTTTCAAAGAGATAGAGCGAGAAAACACACTATAGTGTGCAGGTAGTGGGCAGGGAGGAGCTTTTGGTCTGAAAAGTTCAAGGATAATGAGTAGGGTCATAGATGAGTAGATTGATGTACTTCCAAGGAAAATGCCAGAGATGGCTTTTGTAAGGTTCAAAAACTGGAGAGATTTATGAGGTAAAGTTGTTGGTAAGACTGCAGAAAAGATGTAAAGGGAATAGGGGATATGCTTAAAAATAAATGAGGTCAGTGTGGATTAGCATGTCAAATAAGGAAGTCACCAATTAGCATGAGGGAGCCTCCAGGTACAATTTCCAGAGCTGAAAGGGTTAAAACCTCCATGACATGGTTTTATGTAGTGGGAAGAGTGGAATAGCCTGCAGGTGAAGCTAGAAGATGAGGAGGGAGTTAAAAGGTAACTTCAGGGTTGAAAATCTGGGGATATGGTAAAATAGTGAAACATTTAACTGAGCTAAGGAAAGAATGACGTTCAGGTTTTCTTCAATAGTCCAAATTACAAATATTTTATTTTTTATCATTCACAAATCAGAAAAAAAAAAACAACTTTATCTGACTTTGTGTTTCAGCTTTTGAACCCAGAAAATATGGTTACTAGAGCTTTGATGTGGGTTGCATAAGCATAGTAACATTGAACCCCTGCATCCTCATTTTCTACTCCACCTCTGGGCTCACTGTCTAGTTCAAACTAGATTACAATAGTCTTGACCTAAAACTCAGGGCAATAATTTTCATATCTGAGGGCTAGAAATCTACAACTAAGTACTTTTAATTGATAAGTATGGAAAAATGTGTTATCAATATTTTTAAAAGCCCTTTGCAGATGAAAAATATCTTAAGTTTATGCCATGTGATACAATCACCTGTATATCCAGCTGTACCTAAAAGATCCATTTAACTTATTATTCCAATTTTCAAAAGTGCATTCATTGCCTAAATCTCATGTAATATTGACTGCGTGCTTCATTTCAATAAGACAAAAATGAAACTTACTTGAAGGGACTGAAGGTCAACAGCCTTGGGATCATTTGGGCATGAAATACATATATTATTATTATTTTTATATTTAAATAATTCCTGTGGCATTATTACCTGTGCATTAGAAGTGTAGCTGTAAAGTCTAATCCCTAGTGCTTTCTTCTGTGTTAACAACTGTACTTTCTCTTCTGGTTAGCATCAGAATTCCCAAGCCCTCGTCCTATTTCCTCTTCTTATACAAAAGGTGCATCATATGCATGCTCTAAAATAAAAAAAAAATAAAAACACCAATATTAGTTGCTGCTGATTAAGGTGGTCTATCAATTGCAAAATATTATTTTGGAAGTCTCAGCTGAGGGGCTCCTAATCTACTGTGAATATGATTACATTTTACAGAGCTCCACAAATTCAGAAAATATAGCAGGATGAACCTCCACCCCATTAAATGCTTTATGTGAGGCACTTTCCATATGTCATCTCATTTGATTCTCAAAACTATTCTTTGAGGAAAGGGCTTTTAATCCCTTGTTATAGATGAAGAAAGTGAGGCACCAAGAGGTTAAGTGACGTCTCCAGAATCATGTAGCTAGTAAGCGACTGAGGCAGGATTTTTGTTCAGATGTTTCCTCTAAGTCCAGCATTCCATTCACTGTGTCACCCATTTGTAGTATTTCATAGACTCAATTGTACCCTGAGTCTCAAGTCATCTCTCTGGGTATACACACATATAGACATATACATATGCAAATGCACACACACACACACACACATATATGTGTGTGTATATATATACACATACACAGCATACCTGAACAGGTACATACACATGCAGACACACATATACATAAATATGCATATATATACATATATATATATCAAATCATTCTGATATAGAGAGCAAGTGTTAACCTTATCCCCTAAATAATGTCATTCTAGTCATTCTATAAATTTTTTTCTTTGAGTTAAGGGAAAGTTAATAACAGTACACAATTTGTTAGTGACTTATCAAAGTCCATACTGCGACAGTATCTGAAATAGATTTCTTAACTCAAAATTCAGTTCATTGTCAGAAGACCCTGTTTCTAAGTTTTGTTTAGGTTTTCTCAGAACCTTCTACGTCTAGATTCTTTCATTTTTTAAAAAATATTGCATTTAAGTTATCCCATAGTACTGAGGAAAGTATGACCAAAATTAAGATGAAGCATAGCAGTCCATTGGTGAACCTTACATTCAGAAAAGACCTCGAGGTGGTTTACATGAGTTGACACTGGACATTTCACAGAGGGAGAGAGAGAGAGAGAGACAGAGAGAGAGACAGAAAGAGAAAGACAGAGAGACAGAGAGAGAGAGACAGAGAGACAGAGAGAGAGAGAGACAGAGAGAGATTTTAAAGGTAAAACATTTTCAAAGTAAGAATTTTAAAAATATTTACTGACTTTCATCTTCAAAAATAAATCATTACTTCTGAGGCTTGACATTGGCTGCCATGTAGCTTGAATGTTGTTTTAAAAAAGCCAGCAATAATACATTGTTGCCTACAGAAGGCTCCCAAATGGAACAACATCAAGAGTTGAGTTAGGTTCCAAAACAGATTTCATTATATTTCAACATCATGAAAGAGAACAACTCCTATAAAAATAATTTTAAAAATAGGATTTAAAAGTCAGATTTCTCCTCTGTCAGTGCCCACTTCTCATGGGAATTCTACCTAGGCTTAATTTCATTTACTCTTTAAAGTTTTTTTCACATTTTAAGGAGTTGAAATACTACGAAATGCCAATATGTGCTTACTAAGGTGATCAGATCATAGACTAAGAGCAGGAAAGAAATTCAGAGACCAGTTATTCATTTAAGATGAGGTAATTAAGGCTCAGAGAGGTTAATTGACTTTCCCAGAGACACACAGTTAGTAAGTGTCTTGGCCAGAATTTGGACCCAGGTCGTCTTGACCTTACCCACTAAAAGATTTTACATGTCTTACTAAAACTCGTACAAACAGCACCTGATTTTTTTATTCTAGATTTCACAAAGATGTTCCTTTTTCTCTTATAATGTTTCTGAGTTCAAACTTCAAATGTGGCTTAGCTCATGACTCTCCAGATTACTATTTCGTTTCTGTCTTAGAGACTATCTCATTTGAGCAACACCTCTTCTCCTTTAGCCTCTTCATCCAAGTGATTGGTGAATTCTTCCTTAGCACCACCATTAGAGGAAGTAGTCATGCCAGCCAGGATACTAACCACATATCTGGCTCAGCCCATGACTCCCTGGGACTCTATTGCTCCATCTTGGTCCTCTCACAGGTACTTTCTCCCCTCCCCTGGCTTTTTAGTTCCCTTTTATGTATTTTCTCCCCTTGTTCAAATGTCAACTCTTTGAGGACTGGGATTGGTTTTTTTTTAATGTATTTATATTCTTAGCATTTAGTAAAATTCTTGTTTCATAATGATTGCTTAATGAATGAATGTTCTATCTGTCTATCTGTCTGTCTGTCTATCCATCTATCTATCTCTGTACCTGTCTTAATTTGTTTTATGCTACAGGTCAGAATAATGAAGGAAATAATCATTTATTAAGCACTTACTATATATCAGGCTCTGTATGAAGTTTTGCAAATATAATCAAATTTAATCGTCACAATCCTGGGAGACAAGTGCTATTATTATCCCTAATTTGAGGAAACTGAGGCTGGTGGGAGTTAAGTGACTTGGCCAGTGGAACATAACTAGTTAGAGTTTCAGGTTAGATTTGAATTCAGATCTTTCTTATTCCAGACCCAGTGCTCTGTCTGCTGTGCCACCTAACTGCCAAGAAGAAATGAATCGTCCTATCAGTAGAGTAATAGGGAAAGATTATATAAAAGTGTTATGAAAAGAATGAAAATGAAAATCTAAGTGATAATACTTTCTGGACAAGGTAACAGGAAAAGATATGTTAATAAGAATTTCCCATTATTTCTAATGCCCTAAAGAGGATAAATCTGAGCTGTCAAAGAGGCACAATATAATGAAAAGAAATAGCAGAAAAATATGTGCAGAGTATTACAGGGAAGAAAGCATTAGGTCAGCTGAGAATTTCCAATAAAAGAAGAAATAAGAAAAAGGGAGCATCTGTCTTACTGGAACAATCCAAGAAGAGAATTTTGTTCCACTGTCTCAATCTATCAATCAACAAGCATTTATTAGGCACTTAGGTTATACTACACACTGTCCCATACACTGGGGGACAGACATACACACATATATATTTACATATATATGTATGTGTTATGAATATATGTGTATATATATGTATATGTATGTGTGTGTGAGTGTGTGTGTGTGTGCAATTTTCAGGATCCTACTCTCCAGAAGCTTATAGTCCATCAGGGGAGAAATTAAGCAGTTATTAAGGGTTTATTACATTCCACACATACTGGTAAGATTTGGAGAGTCAAGAGCAAGGATGAAAGAGGAGTTAAAATATATATATATATATATATATGATGGGGTATGTCAGGTATTCAGGGAGGAGTAGCACCTGGTGTGAAAGCTTGCCAAACCTTTTAATGGTGGCTCATCTACCTTTGATGTCCACCTTCATCCAACTCTCACCTGTGGCTCCAAGAAGCTATAACATACGGAGTGGTCACATCCGGGTAAAATTATCTTGGCAGATGGGCTAAACCCGGTTGAGAGTAACTGATAGGCCTTAAGCCCATTGGTAATTTAAAGGGATATCTACTCCAAACTTGTGAGGACTTCTTCCAGTGCAATACGCAGATGATAACAATGTTCCATTGGCCGCAAAGGGGTCTTGAAGTAGGTACTGTGGCATGCTTAGAGTTTGGACAAACATTGAAGATGCCAAGATCATCCATTGCATCCCAAGCAGTGGTTAAGTGACCTGCCTGGAGTCACATTGTTAGCAAGGGTCTGAGTCAGAATTTTAACTCAGGTCTTCCTGGCTCCACTTCCAGCTGAACTACTATCTGTCCTCCGTCCCTGAATATCCCCTTTCCTCCAAAAAGCACAAGGTAGTAAAAAAACAAATATTTATTTGGAGAAATCAGAAAAGATTTTGTGTCTAAGGTGGTGTTTGGACTATATCTTGAAGAAAATGATGGACTTTAAGGCAGAAGTGCATTCTAGAAATGGAGATCAGACAGTGCAAAGGTTTAGAGACAAGAGATTTAGTCTTGTGTGTGTGGGAAAGCAAGAAAACCAGTTTGGTTAGATTGTAGAGGTCAGGAAGAAGTTGAATGTAGAATGAGGCTGCAAAGAGGAGGGGGCAGATTATGAAAGGTTTTATCTGATAAACAGAGGAGTTTATATTTTATCTGAGTCAATAGAATTTATTCAGTAGGGGAATGACATGGTTAGATCAGAACTAAAGGAAAATCATTTTGGAAGCTGTGTGGAGAACAGATTGAAGAAGAAAAAGATTTAAGGCATCAAGGACAATTAGAAGTACAGTGTGATGGTCTAAGCCAAAAGAGAAGTATCTGAACTAAGGTGGGAGCTCTGTGAGTATAGTGGGATGAGAGTGAGAGATAGAGAGGTATAAAGAGCAAGATTTGGCAACTGATTGGATATGTTGTGAAAGAGAGAGGGAGAATCAAGCTTAACTCAGGGCTGTACACTTAGAGATTGGGGTGATGGTGATGACCTGTTGGAAATAAGGCCATAGAAAGACAATCTATTCTCTTTAGTATATACTAAACTTGAGAGTCCTCTGTGGCAATTTAATTGGAAATGTTTAATAGGCAACTGGTGCTTTAAGATTATAGCTTAGGACAGAGATTTGGGTGAGAATTTAGATATCCAGAAGTCATCTGCCCAGAGTTGATAATTAAACCTTTATGAACTGAGGGTATTGCCAAGAGAGGGTATCTATAGAAAAGAGAAGAAGATCCAAGACAGAGATCTAAATAGAAGAATGATATGGATGCTGAGCTAACAAAGGAGACTGAGGAAGAAGCAATTAAGAAGTAGAAGGAAAACCAAGGCAGAAAAATGTTCTTAAAATAATAATTGAAAAATTAAAAACCTAAATAGGAGGGAATATCCAAGAGGAGAGTGTGGTCAAAAATATCAAATACAGCAAAGAAATTTTTTTAAGAAACAAGTACCAATAAAAAAAAAAAACAACCAATAAGGATTAAGGAGTGAATGAGAGGAATATATGTACCCAGTTTCTTCTAGATGTTTAACAGAGCTAAAGGCAGGCATGATGATAGCTTGGGTGGGAGGTAAGATATAATCAAAGTTTTTAAAGAAAAAGGAGACTATGAGCTTTTCAGAATCAGGGAATTAACCAGGAGATAGGGAGAGATTCTCAACCTTAGTAGCACAGAATCATAAAATAATGGAATTTCTGAGTAGGGAGGAAACTTGGAGGTTGTGGTTTAGTGGTATAGTGGTTTCAAGACCCACCTCTGACATACAGCTTGTGTGACATTGAACAAATAACCTCCATTGTCAACACTTCTTCATCTCTACATGAGGGACTGGGCTAGATGACCTCCGAAGTCTTTTCTTACTTTATACCTTCTTGTTTCAGTTTATCTGAAGCCTCATTTCACATCACAACTAAGAAAAGAACATTCTCTACAATATCCCTAACAAATAGTCATCCACTATTTCCTCAAAAACTTCATACAATTGCTCATGGTACTATTCTAGAGCCCTGGTTGTTAGTGTTTTGTTTTGTTTTTTTTCTCCACTTATGTTAAGTTGACATTTGTCCCTGTGTAATGTTTGCCCACTGTTCCATATCCTACCTTTTGGCACCCAGCTCTTCCAAGCCACAAATCTTCAGCTAACCCAAGAAAGCCATCGCACCCAACCTCCCTTGTCAGCAAGCATTCTCTTCTCTAAACTAAATATACTGAAATATTGAACAAAATGAATTTTAGTATCAAAGTCTAAAATCTCTGCTTTTTCTTCAGGGTTATTTTGGTCTGAATAGACTTCAAGGATCTACATTTCTACCTTTATTGCTAATTAGTCCAAAGTGAAAATATGCCAGGCCGAGGATAGATCAGATACAGAGAATAACATTTCCAGCAAGATTCCCTTTCAAAATGAATTGAAGGGATGATCATATTCTTATTGTCTGCCTATGATCCAATTTCTTTAAGGTTCAGGAGGTCATATGGAGGCCATAGCGAACTGAATAAATTCACAAGACTCTTTAGGACATTATTATGCCTAGAACCTCATAGTTCATAATGAAACTATTAGAAAGAAGTTGGATGAAATCAATTGAACATTTGGCCCTGTTCCATCTCAAAGCAAAGGTCTGTTATCTCAATCGTGTGTGTGTGGTGTGGAGAGGAAGGGGGAGGAATTAAATCTGTGTGTCCTGAACATTTCCTGTCCCTTCTCTTCAAACTTTTAGTGAGAACACATAATAGGGCATGGTGCTACCTGCAGGTGTACTGTGTTTACAGGAATCTTAGTTGGAGCATGGGGCAAAAAAAAAAAAAAAAATGACTGTCAAGGCACGTTATCTCAGTTTATCATAATTGGAAATGAGGTGAACTATTGGCCTGGATGTACCGTTTCCTTTTATGAGGAAAGATCAAATCCGATGTTAAGGCACATCTTCCACATGGTTCCTTACCAGGTTCTTCCTTGCTACTTTTATCTAAGGAATTAGAATAATTGAAAGAGAAAACTCCAAAAAGAAAGTTAATTTTTCTACTGGTGGCATATGCAATAGCATGTGTAAACAAGGAAGAACTATATCATTAAAAGATTCCTGCAAGTGATTTTAAAAGTCAGTAGCATTGTTCACATGCAATAACACATCTCCCCGGAACCAGATCATGCAACCCTCTAGACTGCCATTTGAAGAGTTGTACCGACACTTAAATTCAAATAGCCACAGAAACACACACACAACGTGAAAAAACTTTATTCATCATTACTGAATAACTTCAAACTGTCTTCTGCCCTTCCTTTACAAGAACAGACTATGGTTTATTAACTTGCTATCAAGTGATAATGAGCTTGAAAGGCATAAGCTCTATTCAACCTGGATGATTATTCATATGTATTTCATTGGCAATAATTCTAATTAAAAGTTATAAATTTCATGTTAATTCAAGTTGTCTGACCTATGGTTCCATTTAAATATAGACTTGCTGTTTAAAACTTTATAACTAAATTTTTTTCCACCCTGGAATTATAATAATTGAAATGATATCTGCACTGAATTTCTATTCTGTGTCCTGATCATAGAACATTTCTTGTCTTAAATATGATTAGTGTTATGCTTTATCATTGTATACCTTCTCCAAAACTGAGAGTAACATGTGGCATTTTTACTTGTGATCATGTGAAAACATTTTCAAGGGGTAAAAAGCTTATGACACTTTGCATACTGTTTTTTTGTGTCTGTATTTTAAAGTGCTACATAAAGGTTATCTATGGAATAGAGAAAGAGAGAAAATATAACCACTAGCTTTTAGAGATGTAACTGCTAACAAAACAAGATACTATTTATGATCTGTTGACACACTTTATTTGAAACCTGGGGAGACATTAAAATGACCATCCCACTCATTTGTCAATATTTCAAACGTCCAAATCTCTGGTCTGGAAGTCTGGCCAACCAACCTTGAATTCTTGAAATAAACAATAGGTTTAGGGTGTGAGAGTGGGTGGAAATTGACCTCCACAAGGGTTCCTGTGATGTGCACTATTTGGTTGGAGAGGATGCCCACTAGAAAGGTCAGTAGGGTTTGTCTACCTCTGTACTTCTGCAGTGCCAACCATTACTTAAGTGCTCAGAGATAATGCATGCTGTAAATTATCCAACACAAAGATTCTGATTAATAAGGCCCCTGAAAAATCTGTTATTTAAATAAAGCATTGTCTTCTGTGTCCAAAACTGGTTTGATTCTGTAAAAAATTTAGATTGAGGAGGCATGAAACTGATCAATATAAAGATAACTTTTCCCCTAAGTGTTTACACATTCCAATTCACTAGCTAGTGTGGTGTAGCACTCCATAAACGGTACATTAACAAGGGAGAGAACGGCCACATAAGGGATGAAAATTACAGGAAATGTCTGTGTGTGTGTGTGTGTGTGTGTGTGTGTGTGTGTGTGTGTGTGTAATCAATGCAATTATATATCTGAGTTCCGATGAGGAAAATAATCTGAAACATTTTAAAATGAGGTATTCTCAAGAAGTTCAACTGAATAGGTGTTTTAAAGGACATTTTCTTATGTTCTTATGTTCTCAGAGGCACTTCATTAAATTATTTAGCACAGATTATTATGATGTTCAGCATTACTACTTCATTTGAAGGCCTTTTAGTTTCTTATAAGACTTATTTTTAAAATGTTTATAATGCATTTATTTCATTTGTTTTGGATTCTTGGCATCCAAGTTATTCCATGGATTATTTTCACTGAGAAATCCATTTAAATCCATTTACATTTTCACGTATATTTTTGGTCTCTCTCCACACAGTGGTCTGGTCAGTCCATATGTGAAAAGAAAAAGAAAACATTCTATATAGTCTTTTTTATCTATACAGAAATTTTCCACTTGAGTATGTCGTAAAGAGAGACAACTAATCTATAGAAAAGGAGGTTGTTTCTTTCCCTATGTTGCACAGTGAATTCAACTCAAATCTTAGGGCATGTATCACTTTAAATAATCTGTGGAATTAATTCATAAGAAAGGAAGAATGAAGGAAGGAAGGAAGGAGGGAGGGAAGAACAAATGAGGGGGGGAAGAGGTAAAGGAGAAAAGAGGGGAGGAAGAACAGAAGAAAAACCTCACTAACTTAATGTTGAAAAACATGAAGTAGTAGCATTTTGGAGCACTCATATCGACAAAAAAGCATGTGAGCCCTGGTACACTGCTTGACCCAGTTTCTAGCATAGGGCCTTACACAGTGTAGGTGTTTCAGAAATGTTCATTAAGTTGAATTGAATAGTCTTGACATTATTGAGTGGCCCTGATAATGTAAAGACATATAACAGATAAATGCCACAGTGGCAGCTTTAACTTTCTAGCCTGGCATAGTGCGTTGCACACAATGGGTGGTCAATGCATATATTCTTTGATAAAGATGATTGATGATGAATTAACTGTTATTTCAATATATTTAAAAACATAAGATGCAAAAGGAGAAATAGAACTTGCATAATGGATAATGTGTTAAAAATTTTCTTTAGGTCAAAGCCCTTAGCAAATACTTAAGATCAGCTTAATTTTTTATAAGTTTCAAGTCCCCTTTAAAAAATCCTCAGTAATGAATTCTATGAGATTTAAGACGTGTGTTGCATTGACATATAAGCTAGTAATGCTGCACTGAGTAACTGCTCTTCTAGCTTTTCATTATCCATACTTCAGAGAATATGGTAAAAATTTCATCTAATTGGCTTGCAAATAAATAAAGGTTAGGGTAATACAGTAGAGTATAGAGTACGCACTAGACATACATTATGCATGTATGTAACCTTTGTGCAAAATTGTTATTTGTGTCTTTTATCAGCTCTTAGTATGTGCTCAAAGTAGCCCTTTGATTATGACCTTTTGTATCATTTTTTCAATTTTCTGTTTAGCAGCTGCTTTAAACATATTTCAAATAGAGCTATTTAATATAGCCCATTACAATTTGCTAAACTCATCAAAATCTATTTTCCTATGAGGGTCACCTTTAGCACATGAACAGATGAAGATACTTTATTAGCACCAATTTTAAAAAATAAGAATCTTATTTGGAATCAGAATCAGAAAGACTGCATCTTATATTTTATAGGAAAAAATGTGTAAATAGTTAAGTAATAAAAATGAAATTGAACAATAGGTTACTGGAGGATGTAAATGTATCCTATTTTCCTTAAAGTCTTCTATGTGGAAAAACATTTTTTCATCTCTCACTGACAACTGACATTGAAAGACTTCTAATCTGTCCTGAGACACCAGATAGCTTATAACTATGGTGAGCTTTATATCTATTTCTGCTGAAAGAAGCACTTAAAATAATTTCTACATCATTTAAAATTTACTTTATAGTGGGACCATTTGGAGTGGGAGTAAGGGAGAATACAGGCAAAGCAGTTCTGAGTTCCATTACTTCAACATTTCAAATATTTGTTGATCTTCTTTCATTATCTTATTTAAATGCTCTTTTAAAGCCTCAGTTAATTATATTGTTAGATATATACATATGTGCTTATGTAAACATATATAGATGTTTATATACATGTACACACATCCACATTTGTACGTATATGTGTATGTATTTTAGTACCAAGCCTCAGAAATAATAATTGAATATAAAGAATTACTCTAACTCTACCTCTTTTGCTGTCACTTTCCCCCATTCCCTCCAAAAAAAAAAGTGTTTCAAAAATGTTTATTCACTTTCAGCCTCATTTGCTTTCATTCAAAAATATGAGTATAAGACTTTCATCAAATGCAATTCTCAACAAATTGTGCTTTATTTTTTATCTGTTAGAAGGTTTATTCTGGGTTTGTCTGACATAAGGGTGATAGGTTTCCATCTCTTAGACTAATTAATACCTTTAATCTTTTTTAATGGTTAAACAGCCTCTCTTTGGTTTCCAGGCAGACTAGAGATAAAAGCACGTAAGGCTGGAGGTTAATCCCCCATACTTTATTTCTTAATTTCTGCCACAGGGATTCCCTTTCCATCATTACTATTTACTCAGAAGCAGCGTTAAAGATGCTTTGAGAAAGAGACAACAGAAAGTTGGATTAGGACTATCATTCAAGATTAGCCAGACATTAAACTTTTAAGGATTTAATAAACAATAACTGCTAGCCTAACACAGCTCCGATTGCTTAAGAATGTGTGTCCATTTTTGATTATCTTGTATATAATAAGTAAAAACAATTCTTTTAGAAGCATTATTGGAAATAGATGGCACTATGCCTAGAATTATTCAAACAAAAGGCAATCATTTTGGAAACGTGAAAACAGAAAACAGCTCGATTCTACTAATGCAAAAAATAGCAAGTAGGTTGCCACCAACATCCCACCTAACACTGACTGGTTGAAAAGTATTGGATTTTCCTCTCCTGTACAAGGACTATTGTATGTCCATTTCTTGAGTTGACAGCAAACTGATTGTTAGTTCAAATGTGAGATAAACGAAACTAGAGAAATTCGATGGTGTTTCATAGAAATAGTCCGGCAAACAGAATGGGCTTTGCAATAAATGCTTTCTTTCGATACTATAGGGATTATAAATGTGTATGTAAGTCAGACGCATTGGAAAATATTGTCCTAATTCTTTTGCCTCAGTAGTCTGCCATATATATGAAGCTGATGTGGTTCTTTGAGGTTGTAAGAAATTTAAGGGATATTTTTATTGATAAAAATTGATTTTTTTCAGATTCCTCCATTTTGAATTTAATGTCTTTAAGTGAATTGTAGACTTGAGAGTCTTCTCTACATTAGGGCATTGATGTAAACCCTTTCAAATAGTTTTTCTAAAACTTAAGAGTCTCAGATCAGACAAAGATATGCATCTGTCCACAAGAAATATAGTTTGAGCTAGCTAGTTTTAGCTTTAATGGAACTTGCATCCATAAAGTACATTCAAATAAACTGTTTTTGGGAGCAATGATTCCTTTAAAATATAACTGTTACTAATAGAATTCAAAGTTTTTTTTCATCAGTGTAAGCATTTTTGAAAGAAAAATTTTAAGTGCTTAAGCATAACAAATTTAAAAAATAACCCAGAGACCCCTATGGTATACAAAGTCTAGGATCAGATCTAGAAACTAAAGTTTTAGAAATGAGCTAATTTCTTTGGGAAAATGCCAATCCAAATTCATAAATTTAATTAATAAACTACCATTAATCATTTTATTAATGAATTTTGTTTAGGATATTTACTGAAGTAGATTTTATGTACTATGTTACATATGAAGAAAGAAAAAAATAAAGTCCACTGTTTTGATTTCTCTAATGTGGGCAGTACTCTCATTCTGCATATGAAGATATATCATGTGAAAATAGGACAGGCCAAAAGAAAATTAGTTTTCTTCCCAAAAGACAGTCCTCATACATTTGTAAGAAAGACTGAGAACAAATAATTTAACAGTCTGGTGAGTAAATTTGAATATTGCTTGCTTTGTTTCTTCTCAAATTTAACTTTCACAGTAGCAAAAACAAACAAAAACACCCCAAAAGTCTAATGATTTAGTTATCAATGAACTGATATAAATTTATATCCTTATTTGATGAGGTGGGAAGACTGAAATGTAGATCAGAAAGGAGCTTTTCAATATGCTAATGGCAGTTGGCCCAATCCAGTACCCTGGGATTCTAGACTCCTGAGGGAGACAGTTTTTCTTTTGTATGGGGACATCTTCAATGGGTGATAAGGGGAATGATATCATATACATATTATGACAGTGCTTGTTTCTTCAGATTTGACAGGTTAGGCCTTCTTTACAACTAATACCACAATATATTTTTTTAAAAAAAAAAGACTACAAAGAAACTGAATTGCTAACCTCTGACTGACAAGTTACTTATTTCAACCAATACACAGTACAGCACCATTCCAATGCAGCACATTAATTTGTATAACCCCTTGAAGCTGATTGTTCAAAGATTTGGCCCAAAATACATCAGGACTAGACTATTCCATAACACCTTATCTAAATAATGCAAATCTTAATATTTTATTGTGAATAGAAAAATACCCTTATTTTTAAAAAGAATGCATTTGTAATTAATGCCTTTTACATTTATATCATATTTTGTTGGAGGGAGGGGGAAATCTATCAAATTAAACCCTTTCATTCTACCAAAGACAAATAATGAAGAACAAATACTTGATACGGTGAGCACATTTGACTATGTATTCAACATTCTATACTAAGACAATGAACCTCTCTAACCTACAGAGGGAGTTATATTTAATTATCTTTTCTCCAAGCCCATCACTGACTTTTAATTTACTCAGCATACAGCTGCCTTTCTTTTCATTCATGGTGCTGTAGTCATGTTCTTTTGATTCTACTTATTTCACTCTGTATCAGTTGATACAGATTTCCCCATCTTTCTCTGAATTCCTTGTATTTTTCATTTATTACTTCCCCAAAATATCCTAACATATTCAAATACATTCATGTTTTGTCAACCATCCATCCCCCAATCAATGAGGACCTACTTTGTTTCCAGTCTCTTGCTATTAAGAGTGCTACTGTGAATATGTTGGCATATGCCAGATCTTTGTCTTTGACAACCTTAGTGATATTTTCTTAATAGTGGTGCTGCTGGGTAAAAAAGTATGGAGAGTTTAAACACTTTTCTTTCATATTTCCAAACTGAAAACCAGAATAGTTGGACAAATTCGCAGTTCCATCAATAGTGTTTTAATTTGCCTATCTTGGATGAATGAAGGGGGAGAAGGAAAAGGGAATAAACAATTAAATAGCCCTTACTACATGCCAGGTGCTTTGCTAAACATGTCTACAAATATTTTCTTTTTTGATCCTCACAACAACCCTACAGACTAGGTATTATTCTCATTTTACAGTTGAGGAAACTGAGCAAATAGAAGTTGTCACTTGCCCAAGTTTGCTCAGCTAGTAAGGTGCTGAAGGCAGATTTGAACTAAGCTCTTCCTGACTCCAGACTCACCTTTCTATCCACTGAGCTACCAGATACCTCAGGTGAAATAAAAGCATTTTATTAAGGTCTTTCATTGTGAAAGACATAGAATTACTGGATACAAAAGAAAAAAAAACCAAAAAGTAAGATGTCCATGCCTTCAAAGAGATTACATTCTATAAGGAGAAGATACAAGTAGAGGTATGATGATCAAGTAATAGTGATTTGATCAGGAAAGTTTCAGAGATGTTGATTAAAATTACAGGAGAGTTGATTGACAGTTGTCTTGTACAGGAATGGTATTATCATATTATTTTGCTATTATCATCAAAAATAAAAGAAGAAACTAGGGGAGATAGGGGAAAGATACACACTACTACATGGCAAAAGAAAAAGGACAGCCGTGATGGGTTAGTAGTGGACCATATATGGTGAACTCTTGCCAATCACAAGGATCCAGCATGGTAGCTAAAGTGCAGATGAGAGCAGAGGGTAGAGTATCGCAACATGGTAGCATCTTATTTTTCCCACTAGTTTTCATCTTTGCCAGTTTGCAAAGTCGGAAGGGAAACCTCAGACTTGTTTTTACATTTCTTTTTCTTAATAATAGCCACCATTTACATAACACTTTAAGATTTGTCAAGGCCTTCACCCATCTCTCAATTGACCCTCACATGTGAACCTAGATGAGTAATATATAATGTAATCAATATACGATATAGAAAATCTTCAGTATGGTATATATGAATATGTGATAAACATATATGTATATATATGGAACATATACATGTAATACAATATATATGATGAAATATATATAACATGAAAAATAAATTTGAATATACTATAAATGTCTATATACATATATGAATTTTTACATATCTATATATTTGTATATATGTATAGTAACAAAGCTAAGATATTTTATAACAGATGTTCAATATGTTCTGATCCATTTCTAATGGTATCGTCCATGTCTTGTAAAACTTAGCTAGAAATAAAGATCTCTGAAGCTTCAAAAATTTCATATTTAATGCTATGAGGGTTTAAACCAAATTGGAAGTAATGAGGCATGGCATTACTGCCAAATATTTCAGTACAGCAAGGGCTTTCCTTGCTGTGGGTGCCCACTCAACAGATGCAGGTCTTAATTCCTCTACATGGCATGAAGAGAGGGATTGTTGGAGAACCCTTTGAAAAGAGAGGGGTGGTGCTTGAGAAGTAAGAAAACAAAGGTTTGAAATGACTGCTGAGAAGAGTCTGATAATTAACAGGAGCAAAGATTTAAAAAAATGCAGCAAAGAAGGACTTAGAAACAAGGTGACCTTCACTAAATACTTTCTCTTTGACTGTCTTCTCAACTGAACACAACTTAAACTTTTGTAATAAGGCTGCCAGCTACATGTGCCCTCATAGGCAGAATGTCATTCATTGTCACTAGTAACAGCAATATTTCCTCTGTAGAGGATGAAAACTTTTGTCATAATATGGCTAAATTAAAAAATCAAGCTTGTTGCTGAACGTGAAGTGAGACAAGGAAGACAGGAAAAGAAAACATATCAACATGAGAAATAATATTGTGAAAACTGTAAACAACTCATCATGGAGCAAAACGGGGGAGGGTATGAAGCAACAACAAGGCTGACCCTTTTTATTTTAATACCCAAATTCAATATATGATAGTTTGCCTACCTCACACATGGGATTTTGAAAGTCTGTATTGCCATCAGTTTACCATTTAAATCTTACCTTGCCTCTTCTTAAGTGATATAATTGTTGATATTGATATTATTATATGCTCATTATGCTTTAAGTTTGTAAGTTTTGCAACCATCAAAATGCTTCTATAAATAATTTTGCGTGTATCTTTTCCTTTGATCTTCTTGGAGTCCATTACTACTAGTGGTCTTTTGAATTCAAATAGTACGTAGAGTTTAGTGACTTTTTCAGATGTCTGGAGGAAAACTTCTTAATTAAAAGATTGGAACTGTCAAAAAGTTGAACAGTTTGCATCATAGGGTAACAAGTTTCCCCACAGTGGACATCTATAATTAGAAACTGAACAATCATTTTCACCAACAGTAGTGAATCATTTTCCATTTATGTAGTAGATTTGGCCAGGAGATCTTTTTGTGTGTATCTTAAACCCATTAGCAATCTGGTGAAACCTATGGACATCTTAGAATAATGTTTCTATATGCTTAAAATAGAATACATAAGGTTAAAAAAGAAACAAATTATATTGAAATATAGTTATCAAAATATTTTTATAAAAACAGGTTCATAATTCTTAACTTATGTTAAGAATCCCCTGGAGATAGCTACAAAGGTCATCTGTCCCTCTAAGATTCTGTTATTCAGCAAAAAGGTAGGTTTTTTTTTTTCTATAATGGAGAGAATTCTGAATTTGAAGTCAGGGAGATTAGTTCCCACCTCCTACACTTTATTAATGGTCTGAAACTCATTTTCTGCATACATTTTCAAAAGGGAAAATGCCTGTGTTATGTATACCTTTATGTGGTTGTGAGGATTAATGGAGATAATATATGCAAAATGATTTGCAAATTTCAAAGCACTATATAAATATCAGTTATTAGTTATAAAATGCTTCATGTCTGTTTTCTTATTTGGGCTTCATAATAGGCTTGTATAGTGGACAGAAGAGGTATGAACTAGATGTGCCTTAAGATGAAGAAATTCAAATGAAGTTTAACATATTATGGTTCACTTGAAGCCCTGTATATTACTTTTTATACCCCTACATACCCATATTTTCAGCAATGTGGGCAGTCCGTCCACTGGTGAAAAATCCCAAGCCTTCCATGTGTTGAGAGAGTTTCATGAATTTCTGTAGTTACTGCTAGGAATATTGTGCCCAAATTTCAGAGTTCCCAGATCAAGGAGAAAATAGTGCAAGCAGCTAGAAAGAAACAACTTGAGTACTGTGGAAATACAGTCGGGATAACACAGGATCTGGCAGCTTCAACATTAAGGGATTGAACGGCTTGAAGTGGGATATTTCAGAAGTCAAAGGAACTGGGATTGAAACCAAGAATCACCTACCCAGCAAATCTGAATATAATACTTCAAGGGAAAAAAATGATCATTCAGTGATATAGATGACTTTCAAGATTTCATGCTGATGAAAAGACCAGGTCTGTATTTAAAAATTTGACTTCCCAAGACTAGAATCAAGAGAAGCATGAAAAGGTAAACAGAAAAGAAAAATTATAAAAGACTCTCTAAAGATGAACTGTTTACATTACTACATGGAAAGAAAATATTTTTAACTCTTGAATCTTTTCTCAGTATTTGGGTAGTTGGAGAGATTGTACATACACACACATACACATAGATAGAGAATACAGGGTGTGTTATATCAGAAGAGATGATACACACACACACACACATACATACATACACATAGATAGATAGAGAGCACAGGGTGTGTTACATCAGAAGAGTTGATGTCTACACACACACAAAAATAAAATAAAATAAAAATTAAGGGGTGAAGGAGGAAAATTCTGGGGAGAGAAAGGGAGTAATGGAATGGGACAGGCTATAACTCATAAAAGAGATAAGAAAAATCTTATTCAGTGGAGGAGATAAGGGAGAAGGGGAGAGGGGGAAAAATAAAACTACTCTCCCCACATGTGGCTGAAGGAGGGAATAACATGCTCACTAAATTTGATATGAAAATTTATATACACCAAAGAAAGTAGGAGAGGAGGCGACAAGTGGAGTGAGGGGAATGTTAGAAGGGAGGGCAAATGAGAGAAGGGAGTCACTAGAAACGAATTTCTCTAGTTAAAAATATCACTAACTGGTAGGCATCTGGTGATAGAAAGACAGTGTTTTATGGAAGGAATTAACTATATTCAGCTTCTAATATATCTTAGAGTTTGACCTGAGAGAATATTAGAGTCAGAAAAATTTCTGGATCATCTTATTGATCTAAATCCCACTTATCTACCTGAGCTTCCTTTTGGCTTTGACCCAACCACTTCATTAGTACTGAAGTTACTTGTAGTTGTCCTCCACTCTTCCCCATAGCATGAGGGGCTCATCCTCTGGTGTCATATCTTTCATCAATTTTAATACTATCTGTGGGGTTTTCTTGGAAAAAAATACTGAAGTGGTTTGCTACTTCTTTTTTCAGCTGATTACCTTTTGTCAGAACTCTCCACTAGGACCTGTCCATCTTAGGTAACCCTGTGAGGCATAGTTTATAGTTCCACTGAGCTTTGCAAGTCTCTGCCATCTAGGAGGAGACCTTATTTACAACAACTCTTTAATTATTTCAAAATAGTGATTATATCCCATTACATCCCATTTATATCTCATGTGCATATTCCTATCTCTAGCCCAAACATTCCTAGGTCTTTCAAATAATACTCATATGGCATAGTTTTCAGTATCCTCACTATGTTGATTATCTTGTTTTTGATGAACTTTAGCTTGTTCATGTCCTTCCCAAATTATGATTTCCAAAAAAATAACAGAATAACCCAAACATGATCTGGCAAGTGCAGAGTACAATGAAGCTACTGCATTAGTGAACTGAATATTATACTTTTTTGGTAGCCTGAGAACACATTAGCTGTTTGTGTTATCAAATTATATCACTGGTTTTTACTGAATTTAAAGTCTACTAATATCTTTAGCTCTTCTGCACAAGCAATCTAGTCACTTTTCTTCACTTCTCTCAGGTGATTATTTTTAACCCAAATTCAAGACTTTATGTTTATCCTCAATTTCATATGATCAGATTTAGCATATTGTTTTAGCCTATCAAACATTGTTTGGGATCACAAATATTTTAAGAATGATGTCTATGCCTTCACTTAAGTCACTGAGAAATTAAGGACAAAACTTTACAGCACTATATTAGAGTTCCCTCTCCAGATTGACGAATAACCAAATTCCTTGGGGGCTGTCATTGAGTTGGTTTGTCTAAGTGTACTATTATTATGTACAAATTTGTCTAAGTGTACTATTATTCCACATTCTACCACTTAGTCTAGAGGATATACTTAAAAGGTTCATCAAATACCTTGATGAAGCTACATGCATCTGGAGAATTTTCCTGAGATTAGTTTAGTCATCTTCTCAAAAGAGGAAATAAATTTAATACTGTATAGCTTGATCTATATGAAATCATATTGATTTGTAGTTCTCTTTCTAAATGCTCCCAAGCTATTGTTTATTAATTCATTCTGTAATTTCGCTGGGCATTGATGACATGTACTTTGGCCTCTAGTTTGAAGATCTATAGAATCTTTCATACTATCCACCACCACCCCGAAATACCAATGGCTTATTCAGAAATAGAATCTACAAAAATTTTCTTGACAGTGAAATGTCATTTAGGGGTGGAGGACGGGCAACTGTAACTTATTGAGAACTTCTCATTTCTCTTGTGATGAACTTTGAAATTGCCTTAATGAAAACTATAAACTTCTTGCTCTTTTAAGATATTTACTGTGTGACTCAAATACTGCATTCTTCCCAAGCTGAATAAGGCTGTGTTCATGCCTTGTTTATGACTTTCATTGAATGACTTCGTAACTCAATAGTCGTTATCACTTGATGCCTACAAATCTCTCAGTTTTTTTGTCTCTCTCAAGACTTCATACCCTCTGAAATCTTTTCAGTTTCTTTTGCATGTATAACGCCCAGTTCATGCAACTTTCTTTTTAAAAAGTATGCTCTTATGAGTCAACATAAAACTAGCCACCCTCTAGATACCAGCTCAGAAGTGTGAGTTGGAGTTGGGAAGAGCCCAGAAAAGATGCTACAAGTCAATTCCACATGTGCTATGGGAGGAATCAGTTATGCAGAACTCAGGAGACCTTGATTCAAGTTCTTACACAATTAGTTAGGTGACTATGACAAGTCTCCCGATCTTTAAAATTAGGTAATTGAACTAAATGACCTCTAAGGTTTCTTAGAGGGTTAAACCATCTAAAAAGTCTATGAACCAGTCTTGGGTAGTACTTACATTTGAAGTCTTGGTAAGCCCTTTGGAAGATAGTACATTTCCCAGTTGTTCACATTAAGTCAATATACTCCCCATTCAACGAAAAGCTTCACCTATTCTCTTATTTCATTGTGTCTACTGTCTTAACATCTAATCTATGGTTTGGATACCTCTCTGCATTATCTTTTTCTTCTTTATTTTACTCATTTACTCTTTGAAGAAATATTTTTAAAGACTCCAGATCTGGCACTTTATCTTCTATACTGAATAATGTAGCTACTCCATTATGTAATCTTTTTTAGTAACCTCCTAAAGAGGTAGGGACAATGCAATTCCAACAGACTACTGAAACAACTTTCCTGATCTCCCTATCTTGTGAAAAAGGAATTCTGGGTTCTTTGTGACTCAAACTATTGCTACCACTATCTGCTATCCTGCTCTGCCCTGGTCATTATGATGTGAGCTCCTTAAAAACACATTTTATAAGGTACTTTTTGTGTTTCCCAGTTATCTTTGCTACCCTGTACGTGTACACAAAAAAAAAATCCTTTAGGATTTTACCATTAATGTCCTCATGTAGCTGCAACTTGAGTTATACTTACTGTACAGCCGGCCCCACATACTTAGTCCTTTCCCAGTTTTTCTAATCTTTCTCCTCCTGAGGATTCAAGCACTTGTTTGTTTTGCGTGTTTTGCATTTTTATTGCAACAAAGGATTGTGAACTTTTTCTTCTAAAGTCAATTTAAACAAGCAAGCATTAAGTGCCTAGTATGTGCTAGGCACTGTACTAAAAAGAAAGGCAAACATAATCCTTACCTTCAGGGTTCTTACAATTTAATGGGGTAAACAATCATGTACAAAAAAAGTATTTAAAGGATAAATTTAGTCAATCTAGGGAAGACACTAGCATTAATGAAAAGCAGGAAAGGCTTCTTATAGAGGGGGGGATTTTAGCTCAGATCTGAAGAACATTGAAGTCATGAGTTGAAACTGAGAAAAAGGCAAAATATTCCAAACATGAAGGCCATCCAGTGAAAATTTATGGGAAGCAGAAGATGGAGAACAGAAACATATGCCAGATGTGGCAGACACATCAAGAAGAAGTTGAAGAATATAAAGTTTATAATGGCAAGTAAGGTATGAGAAGCCTGGAAAAGTGGGAAGGGCTAAATAATGAAAATTCTTGAACACCAAACAGAAGATTTTATATTTGACCCTATATGTTAATAAGCTTTCATTTATTTTCTTTTCTTTGTATTAATTTGTGTGAAATAGCATATGATGAATGATATGCTGGCTTTTTCATGAAGGTACTGTGCATTTTTAAGGGAATAAAAATTGCTTTGTGTTTTGAAATATTTTTAGACTCAACCATCTAGTGATCTTTTAAACTCATATAGGAATATATTTGAAACATAGGTAAATCTGCCTGGATCCAGTACAACATTCATTTTTAGTATTTTATAACTTTTGTCATTGTTCAGTCATATCCAACTCTTTGTGACCACATTTGAGGTTTTCCTGGCAAAGATATTGGAGTGATTTGCCATTTCCAGCTCATTTTATAGACGAGGAAACTGAGGTAAACAAGGTTAAGTGACATGCCTGGGATCACACAGCTACGAAAAGTCTGAAGCCAAATTTGAACTCTGGTCTTCCAGAATCCTGGTCACTGAATCACCTAACTCCCATATTGAAACTTAGAGCTTAGTGAAACATGCCTTCATACAATGAATCCCTTCCCTGGAGAAAGGTGGAGGGATGGCATGGCTCATAGTTGAAATAAATGACCATTCCTAGGTGTTCAATGAGTTTTATGGTCTCCAAGTTTAAATCAGCATTCCTCCAAATAAATTTACTCATTTTACATAGCTTTTACATCTTGGAGACACTGATGAAATGAGGGATGGAAAGAGAGTGTATAAGAGGTTTGAAGATTTAGAACTGAGAGGGACTTATATGGAAAAAAGAGGAAAAAAATAAAATGATGTGGAGGCATATATGTGTATGTAGGTGTACATATGCACACATATATGTTTAAAATCAAGGGTTTTCATTAATAAACATTTTTTTTGAACAGTGGAATACTGAGTTCAAGGTTTGCTTAAGGACAAGCAACCTTAATGATCTACTCAAAACAATTTCAGGCAAGATTAAAAAATGTCTGAGGGAGCGCAAGATGGGTGATTTTATATTTTGTGGATCTCACTTAACATTTTAGACATCTACAGATCCAAATAGAATAAATTCTTCCCCAAAAGTGATATATCCTTAGGAAGAGAGATAGCATAGAGAAGCCAGGAAGGCCTAGATTTAAATCTTGCCTCTGACGCATCCTGGCTGTGAGACCCTGGGCAAATCCCTTAAAATCTCAATGCTTTAAGTAGTTTTCTAATACTACAATTAGCAGAGAAGGTCTTGACCTGTGTTGGTAAGGTTTCCTAAGTGAAATCCCAGTTCCAAGCTTTATCCTTATAACCTTATCTAGGTTGATTAAACTGGCTCAACATGAAGGCAAAAGGGCAGCAAGAATTAAGAATGTTCTAAAGTCAAATCTACAAGTTCTCTGAAAACAAATAGACTTCTGATTAATATTTTAAAATTGGCTAAAAAAGGCAATGAAGTCAATAATAAAAATTACAGTAAATATTACCGAAGCAGTATATAGAAACACAAGGGATACGTCACGAGTGAAGCAATGTCTATTTATTCTCACTACAATATTATCAAGTAAAATAAAAAGAATCTTCAAAGCTCTCTAGAATATGTCAGCATCCCTTCAATCATGAAACACAATGATTCTCCAATGCTGCCCATTTAAAGTAACAGCAGTGACAAATGATTTTTTTCATTGAGTTTTGATTTTACTCTAAGACCAACAGAAAATGTATTGATTTATGTGGGCATCACTGCCAAGAGGGTTCTTGGAGTGGTACTTTTCCATGATTGTAGGGTGGTAGATTTCATTTATTTAATTTATTTGCTACTAGTCCAAAATGTGTATTACTGTGGGGGGAAAAGGTTACCTACCTACAGAGAACTATTAAAGTGAACAATCTATCATGCTTAACAATGCTAATGTTTGCCTTGTGTCCCCCTCTGTTTGCTCAAAAGTGATAAACTATTTTCTATCATTCTACTATAGGTAAAAATACTACTGAGATTAAGCTATTGACCCAGATCTCAGAGAAGTTGGATAAGGACTGAGAAGAAAATGGAAAGAAAAATATGTATCTATTTATCCATCCATCCATCCATCCATCCATCCATCCATCCATCCATCCATATCTATCTGTCTGTCTATCTATCTATCTATCTATCTATCTTTTTTCCTAGGGGCAAGAGTAGAATGAAAATGATGCTAGATTTGGAGTCAGAATTTGAGTTCTAGACTCTGCTACATGCAAGCTGCTTAACCTTTGGGCAGTCATGTGGTCTGAGACTAAATTTTCTCACAACTGTAAAATGGGTAAATAATAGAACTTAGATCACAGAATTCTAGAATAGGAAATTACTTCCAAGATCTTTTGGTTCAAACTTAAAAGTTTTCCCTGATAAGTGAATATCCATCCTTTGGTCAAAAAATCTCTCCAAATGGGGAACACAGTGACCTTCAATGGCAGTACTCACTTCAGTTTTGACAAGCTGTAATAAAAAAAACAAAACATCTATCTATCTATCTATCTATCTATCTATCTATCTATCTATCTATCTAAATGTTTAAAGGGAGAAAGAAAGAGCCAGTAAGGAGATAGAAATAGATGTCGATAGACAGGAAGATATACTTAAGAGAGATAGACAGAAGAAGAACTAAGACAGACAGACTGAGAGAGAAAGAAAGGGGGAATGAGACAGAGAGAGAGAAAAAGAGACAGAGAGAGGGACACAGAGAGAGAAAGATAGAGAAAGAAAGAGAGATATGGTATAACTGTACTTTAACAAAATTCTGAGGATCACATACATGAAAGTGCTATGTTTATGATTATAAAACTATAAAGAGGAAGTTATGTGCAAGGCAGCTGTACAACATCTGTTGGTGGAGCACACATTATCAGTTACCTCCCTCTGGGAAAAAGCATACTGGGGTAGCAGTATGGACTAAAGTATCACTGACTTCTTTTTGCTGTACAAAGATGCTACTCCACATACACAATCTGTTGCCAGATCTTATAATTTCTATCTTCACAACATTTATTGTATAAGTCCTTTCTCTTCACTAATACAGTCACAACTCTGGGTAGGTTCTCATCACCTCTTACCTGGACTAATGCAATAGATTTCTAATTAGCCTACCTTCAGTTGTGGGGAACGTGCAGCCCAGAGACCATTTGTGGCCTACTAGGTCCTTGGGTGTGGTCTTTTGACTGAGTTCAAGTTTTACAGAACAAATCTTTTTTACTAAGGAGATTTATTCTGTAAAGTTTGGATTCAGTCCAAGGGCTGTGCCTGAGGACCTAGAGGGCCATGTGTGGCCTTGAGGCATCAGGTTCCCCACCCCTGGTCTCCCTCCCTCAAGTCTCTTCCCATTTCAATCCGTTCTACATCACCTGTCAGTGATTCTTCTAAAATATAGTTCTGACCTTGTCGGTTTACTGCTCAGTAAGCTCTAATGCTCCCTATGGCTCCAGGATCAAATATAAAGTTCTGTCTTTTGAAATGTAAAATCTTTATAACCAGGCACCTGACTGCCCATACAGTCTTCCTACATTTTACTCCCCTCCCCATACTTAGCATAGTGTCTGGAATATATTAAGCATAATTAATTCTTGTTGACTACCAAAAGCATAATTAATTCTTGTTGACTATACCCTGTTGCATCTACTATATTTTTGTCACCATTAAAAATTATTAGTTGTACATCCATGTGCTTTTAACTCAGTTCTATAGGTAGTACAGATGAGGAAATAGATATGTCTCTGATGCCCAGGAACTGGAAGTTCTAACATGATTTGCTCCATTTTGAAAATTAGGTAGAAGTTTTAGGGGACTATATTGTATAGCAAGGACTTAAATTTTATCCAGAATTCTTTTAAGTTAATTTAACACTAATTTGTATTAAAACAACTGTATGAATAAAGACTCCCACTCCCAGTTGAGGAATTGTAGGTTTTATTTTTAAATTAGAAAATGTTTTTAAGGGCATTTAACAAATGGATAAATTAATAAACAAATGGAGAAACTTAAGCCCCAAATTGAAATGTGGCATTCGATATTTATGTACAGATCAAATATCTGTTAACAGTAGCAGGAAGTGTACCTTTCCATCATATTAATTTTTATAGAATGCAGCATTCACACTGCATCTGTCCATCCACTCATCCATCAATCACATGTTAAACATCAATCGTATAATATCATTCTACTACATATTATTGGGGATACAAAATAAGGATGTAATGCTGGCTCTTTAGTAGAATTTTTTATCTAACTTGAAACATAAAGCACTCATAAAACTAGAGAATGATTTCTCAGGAAAAATTTCTGATTTAGACTCCACAGAAAAATGTTCTCAGAGTAAGAAGGGATCCTCTGTGATATATTATCAATGTGACCTTGGGTAATAAATTCAACTTTATGAATCTCAGTTTCCTCTTCTGTAAAATGGAGGTAATACATAGACCTACATAAAATGAGTATTGTGAGAAAAGTCTTTTATAGAAATAAGTACAAGTGATATAGTCCAAATATCTACCTGATTTATGTATACTATTGCTAATAAGTGGTTACTCAAGTTCTGGCTGAATACTTTTAAGTAACATGAACCCTATTATGTGAATCACTTTTTCATTTTCAGATAACTCTTTCAGAAAATCTCTCTTTATAATTAATTAAAAATATACTTCTTTGTTATTTCTACATATTGATCCTAGTTCTGTCCTTTAGAATTATTTAGAATGCACCCAGTCCCTTTTCCAGGTGGCAAGCCAGAGGTGTGTGGGTAACCAAGATAGTAAGCAGCCCAAAGATGGACATTGGTAAACATAAATAGTAAGGAATGAGATAAAGGCCATATAGATGTAGGCAAAACAAGAGAAACAAAAAGGAGATCATTTCCATGTTAAAAATAGTGGAGAATATCATAAGAATTAGAATATTGAGTTGTAATTTCAGGGTAGTAATAGCTCTAGAAGTTGTATTGCAGGGCCTAAAGGGCATAGAATTGGGTAAGAAAATAGAGGTTTTAGGGATAACTGGCTTACTAGGGAAGCTCACCTGTATAAGGATGGAAAGAGAATATAGTTTAGAACAGACAATGGGTCAAGTTAAAAAAAACTAAAAAATACCTATATACATATACATATGTTAATGTGTATTTATGAATATGTTCATCCAGCTCTGGTTTCGATAGTTCTAGTCTTATATTACCAACCACCAATTTGGATATTCACAACAGGTTGTCCATGAGGCAGCCTTTGCAAAAACATGTTATCTTTCTCCTCTACACTCAATCCTCTTTCAAATTTCCCTATGGTGGTCAAGGGCATTTCCACCCTCCCAATCACTTATTGTAGTGACCACACTTGTATCATCCTTGACTCTTTACTCTCAATTATTCCATATATCCAAGTGGTTGCCAAAAGTGTTGTTTCTGTCTCTCCATCATCTCCCTCATAGGTTCCCTTTTCTCCACTAGCACAGCTACCACTTTAGTTTAGGCTCTCTTCCATTCTTGCCTCTTCTATCTCAGTAGCTTCAACTCTTTCTATTTAATCTGCCATCCATATAGCTTGACAAAAAGTCACAATCATAATTTTGTTAACCCTGTATTAAATAATTTCCAGTGATACCATATTACTTCTAGGACTTAATAAAAACTGTGTTAGTCATTAAAAGTTCTTCACAATGTAAGCTCTTCCTACATTTCTGGTCTTAGGAATTACTCCTCTCTCAAACTTTGGAATCCAGTTATAAGGGACTATGTATTTTTTTCACACATATATCTTTCTCACCCTCACGCCTTTTTACATGGCTTGTCCCCACCCCCAACCTGACAGTACTCCTTCCTTTTCTCCATACTTTTGAAATCCCTGGTTTCCTTCCAGACAACAAAAATACTACCATCTACAAAATCTATAAAAGCCTTTCCTGTTCTGCCCCACCCCGCCTCTGCCAGGCATTCCCTTCTCTCCCATTAGGACCTTGAATATGTATAGATGTTTTCTCTCCCTCAAGTTCTTTGATGACAGTCACCTTTGTCTTTGCATTCCTTACCAGAGGAATGCTCTTCACAAAGAGCCTCATTAATAGGAGATACTTAATAAATACTTATAAACCCATTGATACACACAGACATATTTATTGTTCACTTTACCTTGTTTTATCTTAAAAAGTGTTATGTGTGTATATATAACACATGCACATATACAAATACATGTATACTTACACATTTATACATACCTACATTTTTAAGATAAAGGAATTCTCATAAAGCAAAATAAATAAATAAGGAGCCATCCAACAGCTGAATGGTCTACTTTAAGAGATAAGGGGTTCCTTCTCACTGGCAGTCTTCATATATTGTTATTCAGTTATGTTCACTCTTCATGACCCCATCTGGTGTTTTCTTGGCAAAGATGTTGAAGTAGTTTGCCATTTACCTCTCCAATTCATTTTACAGATGAGGACACTGAGACAAACAGGGTTAAGCGAATTGACTAGGGTCACACAGCCAGTGTCTAACTCCAGATTTGAATTCAGAGGGATGAGTCTTCCAAGCCCAGGTCTCTATCCACTCAGACACCTAGCTTCCCCAAAAGGTATATAACCAAATGTCAGAGATAAAAGAGGTCTTTGCATAGCTGACCTTATCAAATGGTAAGAAGTACGATTACAAGCTTTGCATTTCAAAACACAAGTGGGAGTATTCATTTCAGAGAGAAGAGAGATTGGAAGATTTTAAGGGAATGATTACAAGATGTTAGGGTGCAGGCAGGAAACTGGGAAAGTAAGGGGAGAATTTAGAAAAACCACTGTAATGAATGAGCTGGATTGTTGGTGGATAACGAATAAGTAACAATTTGAACCTGAAATATTTAGCTACATTACAACATTTTGAAGTGATTCCTAACATATAATATATGGCTTTTATACTTTGACCTTTGCTGTCTAATACACACCCCTTGGTCCATAATAGAATAAACATTCATATAAGCACTTTTAACAAATACCTCCTTTGATATTTGCAACTACTGTGGAAGGCAAATACTATTAGCACTCCCATTTTACAGATGAGGAAACAGAACAAATGGAGATTAACTGACTTGCCTTGGGTCCCACAGCTGAACAGGATATGAACTCAAATCTTAACTCCAGGCCCAGCACTGTACCCACTCTACATCTGCCATGAGCTCCTTCCTTGTAGGAAGGCCATAGTTTAGGTGTTCTTAGTGTGCTCCGTGAACTTTTTTAATACATATTTTGATAACTGTATTTCAATATTTTTCTTCCCTTTGTAATTCTACGTATTTTATTTTATGTATTTAAAAACTGTATTCTGAGAAGGGGAACATAGGCTTGACTAGATTGCCAAAGGGGTCCATGAAACAAAAAAAGGTTAAGAGCCCTTGGTTTAGGAAAAAAAATGCAGTGACTTTCTCCCTCTAGATTTGTTGCCCTAGGCAAACACCTACTGTGTCTATGCTTAAGGCTGCCCCCAGGTCTCAAAAGACTAGGGAATTAGGAATTATTTTCAATCCTCAATTCTGCCATTTACTTATTTTGTGATCCTGGAAATTTAACTGCTTAGTACTCCAGATTCTTGTTAATTGGATCATCATTTCCTGACTGCAGTTCTGTGGGATTCAATCATAATGATTTTAAAGTAACTGAAAGATATAACATCAAATAGGTAGAAATCTAATTGAAGTCAAGGTGGACGGTAACCTTGTTTATAGGATCTGGTTCTTAATGGCATAGGCACTATCTGGCACCCACCCCAACTTACATTCACAGATACATTTTTTAGCTGTGTCAGCTATACTGCAGTGGTTATTATCATCTAGAGTGGAATGCTATTTCTGATTGGATTTTTAGAAAAAAAGGAGAGGTCAAGAATACTTTGTGGTTAAGATTTATGGTTTACTTGGATTCATTCTTCCTTACTGCTGTTGCTACATTATGTAAATAAAACTGCCCTTATTCCTTTCCCCCACCCCACCCCACCCCCGTGCCGTTGAGCACTGGATTTAATTAGACTTGAAAGTGGGGAAGGGAAAGATTATCAGTTTTTAAAGAAATTAAAAATGTCTTCTAACAACTTAGAACTCTAAAGCATAATGTTTAAAATTGAGAAATAAAATGGATTCTAACCAATACCTTTTCTATTAATTGAGATTCTATTCGCATTAAATGCAACTTCATCTTCTATATGGAATTAGAGAGCAAGTCAACAGACAGCAGTGTCATGAATTTGATCACAGAAAAGATCTTTATTTAGAAGAGCAGGGGATAATGACTCCTGACTACTTATTCTCTGGAATAAGTCCCGAATAGTCTTCTGCATTCAGGGCTGGTGCTGTTCAAGGGATGAAGCTTGCTTTCTCAAGAGTGCTAATATTCGGGGTTCCTGTCCCTGTAACTGCGATCCTTCAGAATAACCAGCACAGCTTAGAGGGGTCTTTCTTTGGCTCCAGTATGGCTCCCTCGGAACTCTTCAGGGTCTCACACCATTGTCTGGGCACCCCGCTGAACGTGTTGGTGGCAGCATCAAAGCCAACGTGGACAGTGTGCTGGAAAGCAGATGGGGAAGAAATTACTGGCTTCTCCTTTCCAGTCTTCTTCTTTCCTTTCTCTGTGCCTGCGAACACAGAGAGTATTTTCTTCTTGGCCCTTTTCTCCTCTAAACCAAAGAGCGTAAGCTTCGAACTAAAATTGGGCAACAAAGGGTCTTTGTCCTCGGTGCTAAAAAACGCGCTGTTCTCTGAGAGAGTGGTTTGCAGCTCCCCTTCATCAGACATTATTGCGAAGAATTACCCAAAAGCCCCCAGTCCTTGAAACGGTCTGAGACCTGGGGGGCAGCTTGCGTTCAGTTCCAGGGCTTGCCCTGGCCCATACGGCGGAGGTCAGGACTCGGAAATGGAGCTAGCTGGACGCAGAAACGGCTGCTCTGGACAGCCGCTCCCTGCAGGTAAGCTAGGAGATCCAGCGCTCTTTGGGGAGCCTCAGCCAATGGGGAAGGGGCACAACGGCACAGAACGTGGCCAGGAGGGTGGGGGTGGGCAGGTGCGTCTAGGGAGGGGATGGGAATGGGGGCGGGGTCAACAGAAAACCCCCAAGAAGCTTTATGTCCAAGAGTCATACCATGACAACCTGGAGGTCACCTTGGTGACTTTAAAGCTATTCCTGCGAACCAAATTTCTGCTGAGAAAAAGGCTGGGAGTATGTAGGCTCCCAGTGAAAAATTTAGATCTGCCTTCTGAGGACCAACCTACTTGAGGAACTAGAGGTTTTTCATCAAAATGTTAGCCATTTATTGCATTCTTTGGCCATGGCACTCCCATGAAATAGAAAATTAGTAAACGGCCTATGCTTTCACAGGGACATTTTTAGGCCAGCTAAAAGCAAAATAGCTGTTAGTACTCTAAATATAACATTTTGGTCTACAAGGGAAAGTGTGCTGGGTTTAGACTAAGATTAAATACTAACTTTTCCACTAGCTAGCAGAGTAACTTTAGCCAGTCCTTTTACATCTCTAAGCCTCAGTTTCCTCATCTTTAAAATGGCTATAGATATGATTGGATTAGATGTCCTCTAAGATTTTTTCCATCTCTAGATATCTTACTATGCCCAAAAATGCTACAAGAGGTCTCAAATCATATACATATAAAGATTTTTGCTATAAAAGAAATTAAAATGTATTTCAGTTGAATGAAGGGTGGCCCACAAGTTCTTCTCTAAGAGGCAAATTGGTGGATTTTGTTTTATCAAGTATCCAAAAACAATTAGACATTACTTCATGGAACCTTGAGTCATTTTATACTGCAGTGCTCATTCTATACCTTCAGAAAAAGACGTCTGTTAACGTAATTGCAGTTTGTGCACCAAGAGTTTTTAACAGAAGACTGTGGAGTAAACAAATTTTATAAAAAATTTGATGAAGCCTTCTAAATTAAATTGCTGTGAATGTTAATACTCAGTGACTTCATTGCAAAATGGACATAGTTATGGATAATGAGAATTCTGTTGGAAAATATGAGTTAAGGGTGAAAAATGGAGGAGACCAAAAGCTTGCAGATTGTATAAGAGCTTCACAATTACATATGATGAACAATTCTTGAGAAAAAAATTTCCAGGCACATCAAAACCACACACAAATGATGTTGGTTTTATTTTAATAGGCAAAAAGTGATTATTTTATGTTGTGATAATTTCCAAATATGCATACGTTTGTATCCTTCATTGATTGCTACAGTGAAGGAAGAAATGAAACTAAAGTAGAAGGAAAATGAGAAGAAAATATGACATGTAATTGAGGCAAATTTAATTTGACGTTTTATAGGGTATCATGGTATAGGAGGGGAAAAATTAGATTTGTAATCAGAAGATCATAGTTCTGATTTCAATTCTGCTACTTATTTTTGTGACTTTGGTCAAACAAGTGACTTAATTTCTCTCAGTTAACTCACATGCAAAATAAGTGGGTTGGATATGGTCTCTTAGGACCAGTTCACTTCTAAATACAAAATCTTATGTGACCATTTCCTGATTTAAAGAAGTTTTTGATGGTTAGAAAATTGGAAATGGATACAAGAGCAGATATCTAAACAGAACATGACCATTTCACCATTTCCCGAGGAAGTTTAACTGATGCTAATTCATCACCACCATGAGTAAACTGAAAAGGGCCTATCAACATACCATTTCAGGTGGCAAATTCTTTTTTTTTTTGGCTAAGAATTTTATTTTTTTCCTCAATTACATGTAAAAACAATTTTTAACGTTTGTTTTTAAAACTGAGTTAACAATTCTCTCCCTCCTTCTGCATCCCCCTCATTGAGAAGGCAAATAATTTGATATAGGTCACACTTGTGTAGTCATGCAAAACGTATTTCCATATTAATCATGTTGTGAAAGAAAACAGGTAAAAAGAAATATTCATGAAAAATAAAGTAAGGAAAATATGCTTCAATCTGTATTCAGATATCATCAATTTTTTCTCTGGGGATGGATAGCATTTTTTCATCATAATTTCATCAGTTTTCTTGGATCATTGTATTGCTGAGAATAATTAAGTCATTCACAACTCATCATCTTATTATATTGCTGTTACTTTGTATGCAATACATATCTCTTCACATCAGCTTTGGTAAGTTTTACTAGGTTTTTCTGAGTGCATCCTGTTCATCATTTCATATAACATAATAAAATCCTATCACAATCCGACTATTTCTTCCCTCCCTGCCCTCCCTGCTCTCACTCCCACCCCCACTTCTTTTATCCCCTTCTTCCTACTTTCCTGTATGGTAAGATCAATTTCTATATCCAGTTTAGTGTGTATGTTATTTCTCCTTTGAGCCCATTATGATGAAAGCAAGGTTCACTCACCTCTCTATTTAACCTTATTAAGTCCCTTATGATTTTTCTTTCCTGTTTACCTTTTTATGTTTTTGTTAAGTCTTGCATTTGAAAATCAGATTAGCTATTCAGCTCTGGTCTTTCCATCAAGAATGCTTGGAAGTCCTCTATTACACTGAATATTCCCTGAATGATTATACTCATGCTGGGTAGGTGATTTTTGGTTGCAATCCTAGCTCCTTTGCCCTCCAGGATATCATATTCCAAGCCCTTTGAACCTTTAGTGTAAAAACTGCTAGATCTTGTGTTATCCTGACTGTGGCTCTGCAATACTTGAATTGTTTCTATCTGCTTGCAATATTTTCTCTTTGACCTGGGAAACTATCAAATTTGGCTATAAAATTCCTGGGAGTTATCATTTAGGATCTCTTTCAAGAGTTGAGCAGTGAATTCTTTCAATTTCTATTTTAACCTCTGAGTCTAGAATTCTATCCCAGAATTGATTCTAGAATATCAGAACAGTTTTCCTTGATACTTTCTTGAAAGATGATATCTAGGGTCTTTTTTTTCTTATCATGGCTTTCAGGTAGTCCAATCATTTTAAAATTATCTTGCCTGGATCCATTTTTCATGTCAATTGTTGTTCCGAAAAGATATTTTGCATTGTCTTCTGTTTTTTTCATTCTTTTGATTTTGTTTTATTGTTTCTTGATTTATCATAGTCATTAGCTTCCATTTGCTCAATTCTGATTTTTAAGGCATTATTTTCTTCAGTAAGCCTCCTTTTCCTTTTGGCTAATTCTACTTTTTAAGGAAGTTTTTTTTTTTTTTTTTTTAAATTCAGTGAATTCTTGAGCCTCTTTTTTTCCATTTGGCCAGTTCTGGTTTTCCAAGATATTCTTCTCCTCACTGCTTTTTTTTTTTCCTCTTCTACCATTTGACCTTGTCTTTTTTTTTTAAGGTGTTATTTTCTTCAGTAATTTTGTGTCTCCTTTACCAAGCTGTTGACTCTTTTTTCATGATTTTCTTGTATCACTCTCATTTCTCTTCCTATTTTTTCCTCTACCTCTCTTATTTGATTTTTAAAATCTTTTTTGAGTCTGCCTGTGACTTGAGAACAATTCATATTTTTCTTGGAGAATTTGGATGTAGATGCTTTAACTTTTGTATCTTCTGGGGCGGAGCCAAGATGGAGGAGTAGAAAGACGCACATACACATAGCTCCGAACCCACAACCCACAGAACGGCTACAGGGGAGTAACTCACGGTGAATTCTGCACCCAGAGGCCACGGAATATTGGAGCGAGGGAGATTTCTGTTCCGGAGGGACCTGCAAACCTCTCACGGGGGGTCCTTCGCGTTGTGGACTGGGCGCCGAGAGTGGGAGCTGAGGGCAGCCCTGCAGCGGCCGCGGCACCAAGAGGAAAAGATCCGAGCAGGCTTCGGGGACAGGATCTCCAGCGGCCACGCGGGTCCCTCCACCCAGAGAGGGACCTGCAAACCTCTCGCAAAAGGTCCGTCGTGATGCAGACGCGGAGCCCAGCCCAGCCCAGACCTGCTGTGGCCACGGCACCAAGAGAAACAGACCCAAGCAGGCTTCAGGGACGGGATCTCCAGCGGCCGCACAAGTCCCTCTGCCCACAGGTGACAGGGGTCAGTGAGAGAGTCTCTTTGGCGGGTCAAGAGTGGAGTGGGGTGCCCCCATGGCTCGGGCCCCCCGGGAGATAGAAGCTGAGAGGCGGCTGCAGAACGGGGCTCCCCAAGCGGGCGGGAGCCTGAATCCATTGTGGAAGGTCTGTGCATAAACCCCCTGAGGGAACTGAGCCTGAGAGGCGGCCCTGCCCCGACCTGACCACCTGAACTTAATTCTCACACTGAATAGCAGCCCTGCCCCCGCCAAAAGCCCTAAGGCTGGAAGCAGCATTTGAATCTCAGACCCAAGCGCTGGTTGGGAGGAGCAGGAGGCGAGGTGGGTGTGAGGAGAATATTCAGAGGTCAAGTCACTGGCTGGAAAAATGCCCAGAAAAGGGAAAAGAAATAAGACTATTGAAGGCTACTTTCTCGGAGAACAGACATTTCCTCCCTTCCTTTCTGATAAGGAAGACCAATGCTTACCATCAGGCAAAGACACAGAAGGCAAGGCTTCCGTGTCCCAGCCCACCCAATGGGCTCAGGCCATGGAAGAGCTCAAAAAGAATTTTGAAAATCAAGTTAGAGAGGTGGAGGAAAACTGGGAAGAGAAATGAGAGATATGAAAGAAAAGCATGAAAAGCAGATCAGCTCCCTGCTAAAGGAGAGCCAAAAAAATGTTGAAGAAATTAACACCTTGAAAACTAGCCTAACTCAACTGGCAAAAGAGGTTCAAAAAGCCAATGAGGAGAAGAATGCTTTCAAAAGCAGAATTAGCCAAATGGAAAAGGAGATTCAAAAGCTCACTGAAGAAAATAGTTCTTTCAAAACTAGAATGGCACAGATGGATGCTAAGGACTTTGTGAGAAAGCATGATATCACAGAACAAAGAGAGAAGAATGGAAAAATGGAAGATAATGTGAAATATCTCATTGGAAAAACAACTGACCTGGAAAATGGATTCAGGAGAGACAATTTAAAAATTTTGGGACTACCTGAAAGCCATGATCAAAAGAAGAGCCTAGACGTCATCTTCCATGAAATTATCAAGGAAAACTGCCCTGAGATTCTAGAATCAGAGGACAAAATAAATATTCAAGGAATCCACAGAACACCGCCTGAAAGAGATCCAAAAAGAGAACCTCCTAGGAACATTGTGGCCAAATTCCAGGGTTCCCAGGTCAAGGAAAAAATATTGCAAGCAGCTAGAAAGAAACAATTCAAGTATTGTGGAAATACAATCAGGATAACACAAGATCTAGCAGCCTCTACATTAAGGGATTGAAGGATGTGGAATAGGATATTCCAGAAGTCAAAGGAACTAGGACTAAAACCAAGAATCACTTACCCAGCAAAACTGAGTATAATACTTCAGGGGAAAAAATGGTCTTTCAAGGAAATAGAGGATTTTCAAATTTTCTTGATGAAAAGACCAGAGCTGAAAATTTGACTTTCAAACACAAGAATGAAGAGAAGCATGAAAAGGTGAACAGCAAAGAGAAGTCATAAGGGACTTACTAAAGTTGAACTGTTTACATTCCTACATGGAAAGACAATATTTGTAACTCTTGAAACTTTTCAGTATCTGGGTACTGGGTGGGATTACACACACACACATGCACACACGCACACATACATAGAGACAGAGTGCACAGAGTAAATTGAATAGGATGGGATCATATCTTAAAAAAAAAATGAAATCAAGCAGTAAGAGAGAAATATATGGGGAGGAGAAAGGGAGAAATTGAATGGGGCAAGTTATCTCTCATAAAAGAGGCAAGCAAAAGACTCATTAGTGGAGGGATAAAGAGGGGAGGTGAGAGAAAAACATGAAGTCTACTCTCATCACATTCCACTAAAGGAAAGAATAAAATGCACACTCATTTTGGTAGGAAAACCTATCTCACAATACAGGAAAGTGGGGGACAAGGGGACAAGCAGGGTGGGGGGGATGATAGAAGGGAGGGCATGGGGAGGAGAATGCAATTCGAGGTCAACACTCATGGGGAGGGATAGGATCAAAAGAGAATAGCAATAATGGGGGACAGAATAGGATGGAGGGAAATATAGTTAGTCCTATACAACACAACTATTATGGAAGTCATTTGCAAAACTACACAGATTTGGCCTATATTGAATTGCTTGCCTTCCAAAGGGAAGGCGTGGAGAGGGAGGGAGGTAAAGAAGTAGGAACTCAACGTGTTAGGATCAACTGTAATGTTCTTACCACTAGGAAATAAGAAATACAGGTAAAGGGGTAAAGAAAGCTATCTGGCCCTACAGGACAAAAGAGAAGACGGAGACAAGGGCAGAGAGGGATGATAGAAGAGAGAGCAGATTGGTCACAGGGGCAATTGGAAACCTTGGGTTTGGGGGGGGGAGGGGATAAAAGGGGAGAAAATTTGTAACCCAAAATTTTGTGAAAATGAATGTTAAAAGTTAAATTAAAAAAAAAAAACTTTTGTATCTTCTTCTGAGTGTGTGCTTTGATCTTCCTTGTCAACATAGTAATTTTGTTGTTATTTTCTCACTTTTCCAGTCTATTTCTTGACTTTTAACTCTATGCTTCATGAAGAGATAGAAATTGTATTGAATAAAACAAATATGGAACAATTAGATGAGATCCAATATGTACAAAGAAGGCCCATTTTTGAGGCAACATAATTTTGGGAGAATTAGAAGGATAGGATATATGAAAAAAGAGGTTACTAAAGTCTCGTAAAAAATATGTTTTATTCTTATCAAAAATAAAAGGGGAATCAAGAAAATATCAATAACTATTGTCTATAAGTTAGCTTCCAAATCTCTACATAATTTTCATGAGAATTATCTTCATGGAAACTAAAGACATTCTTGCTGTAGACATGAGAAAACTAACAATCAAACTTCGATAAAAATGATACCTTACAGAACATGATCATATATATTGAATGAAAACTATAAAGAAAGCCAGATCTTGTTTTCTTAACTAAAAAACTGATTCTATAAAGTAAAATATTATCCTCAAGGAGGTGTTCCCTATGCATAGGTTAAAGTCATATGTAACCCCTTGACAGAAGCAACAATAGAGGTAACTTTATTCAAACACCATCTGATGAATAATATCAAGTGAAACACAAAAGAAGAAATTCTGAGCTTGTTGAAGACATTTGCCTCTGTCAGAGATGATGTCCAATGGAGCACAAAAGGAGTGTGACTGATTATCAGTGGGAAGGTTCTACAGATTCTCCTCTTTGGGAGTGGCATTGTGCCAATTGCTTCAAAACCAGGAATATAACAGAACTTCCTGAGATCTAAACAAATTCAGTCAGACTATCCACATAAGAATTCAGATTTCAGGTCAACTCAACAGACATTTATTAATTACTTATGTGCAAGGGACTAGGCTAGATGCTGGGGACACAAAGACAAACACTAAATAGTCCTTTGCCTTAAGGAGTTTATGTCCTACTGCATACAAATAAGTGAATACCATATGCATGTGATATATAATATTTACTCTTATGTGTGTATGTAAATATATGTATGTATATATATGTATCTATAGTATATATAGACATACATACTTACATATGTGGTGTGTCTATATATAGTATAGATACATATATACACAATTATGTGTGTATACACATACATACATATATATGTATATGGAGAGAGAGACAGAGAGAAAGGGAGAGAGGGATAGAGAGAGAGAGAAAGGAGAGAGAGAGAGAGAGAGAGAGAGAGAGAGAGAGAGAGAGAGAGAGAGAGAGAGATTTTATCATTAAATAGGTCTCACTTTATTAATCCTGACTGGTTGCATACTGGTCATACCCTTTACACTTGTATTTCCAACTTTTATATTTTGGTCTCAAATGTGACACTTTCTTAACTGCACATAAATTATAAAGTCAGATCTTATAACTGAAATGTTAATAAAAAAACAAAAAACCCACCTCTGCTTTTATATTAAAAATATGGCTTCATCATATGAGAAAGCAACTTTTTAAATTGACATTTCTATTTTCTATCATAATAATTTTTAATAAAATGATAGACTAAAGCACTTAACTAATGTACCTACTAAATTGTCCAAAGATTATAAATAATGACATATATTATATTCTACTTGAATTAGAAATGGAAGCATAATAGTCCATAATGAATGAGATTTTATTTAGCTCACATATATTCAGTATGGACTACAAATGCATGTATAGTAATATTTAGGCTCAACACAGCAAGCATGTCAAATACTGGGCAAAAATCTCAAGTAATAGTATATGATGTACATAGAGTAACACACTGAAAATATAAAAAATGCTATAAAAATAAATTTTAATCAAGTTGAAAATTGAAATACCATCATTATAAAAAATTCAATATAGAAATTGCTATTATTTCATTAAGCTATTTATAATTACTTCAGTAGAGTAGTAATGCTATCCATATGAACACTCCTGCTAGCTAGCCACACTTTTTCATCCTGTGCTAATCTTTTTCATGTTCTCCTATAAATCCTCCATAGGAGTTCTATCCAATGTGTCTGTGGCCATTTTTTAAGTTTCTTGACTTTGGATACCAGGGTAATACACAGTTATTCCTTGCTCTCAATACATGTCCAAACCACCTTCTTTTCTAGTCGTATGTATTTTTTCCAGTATATTTCATGCCAGTTATGTGTAGTTTTCCATCAGGAATATGTTGAACCTCAGTCTATCCACCATAGACTTCCTTGTTGCCTTTTGGGTGACACCCATTTATTCTATGGGGACTGTGGTATTCTATGACTAGCTATAACACATCACCCATGGAAGAATGTTGTTAAAAGATGGACCTCTGTTTTACTGAAAAGCTTGAGGTCATTAAAAACATTGTATAGTTTATGAAAAGCAATCCCGGCCATTCTCTTCTGGCCATCCAGTTTTAAGACCATCATATTGTCCATGAACTATTTCTGCCCAAGAAATGTATGTATTGGTGGAGTAGTTCTTTAACGTAGGTGTTCCTTCACTTGTGTGTCATAGACTGAGTAAAGGCATTTTTCTTTCATTATTTTTCCTTATTGACCCCTTTTGTAGTGTTTGACACTCTTGACCACCCCTTGCACTTAGATATTCTTAAAATTTTTCTTTTCTTAAACACATCTTTCCTGGTTCTCCAGGAAGTTGCAGAGGCAAATATATCCTTGATATTGTGGACAAAGTACAACTTCCCAATAATTAGAAAAATATAAAAGTGGTACCTTAGGAGGTAGTAGGTTCTATTTTATTAAAGGTCTTCAAAGAGAGTCTGAAAAAATAACACTAGTTGGGTATTTTCTAATGGGTATTTAGGATTGAGATAGGATAGAATGAGGGCAGATAAGTAGTGCAATGGATAAAGTGCTGGGCATGAAGTCAGGAAGACTCATTTTCCTCAGTTCAAATCTGGCCCTATACACTTACTACCTGCATAACCCTAGGAAAGCCATTTAACATTATTTGCCTTAGTTTCTCATCTGTAAAATAGCTGGAGAAGGAAATAGCAAACCACTCCAGTATCTTTGCCAAGAAAACCCTATCTGAGTGTCACAAAATATTGCACACAGCTGAAAATGACTTAACACCAAAGAACAGAATGACAGAGATTCCTGCTGAGGTATGAAGTAGTAGATAGAAGTAGTAGATAGATCCTTGGAGAGATGGGTTCACAAGAAAGGGAAAGAAAATAGTCTTGGGGGATGTATCACCCAGGCAATATTCACAGCACTGGTGGTTACCATAAATATGCCGGTGTAGTTCTCAACTGCAAAATATAAAAGACTCTCCCATATAGAAGGCAGAAGAAAAAACATTTATTCAGATGCCAGAAAGTCAAATCCATCATAGTAGCCAAGAAGTCAATATACATTAGTACTGCAGGGGACAAAGTCATTCCCAAGCCTCCTGCACTGGTAGGGCCTTCTCACAAACAAATACTCATGAGCTTTGTGGTGCCTGCTGGCCTACTTCCTCCTTCCTCCATCTCAACTGTTTTCAATTATCCTCCCAGTTCTTCTCCACCCTTTGTGTTCCACTCATTCAGCAAGCTCCTCCCACCACATGTGACTTAGGCTTCCCAGTGATTTAAGCAGGTCACATGGGCCTATTAATGAATGGGGAAGATCTCCCCATTTAAATTACCATTATGTGCAGATCTGAAAACATTTGACAACATGCTTTCAATGAGGATGAAGAAAGAATCGTGATCAGTTACAGTACTGATGGTAAGTTCCTCAATTTGAAAAGTCTACAAGCCAAGGCCAAAGTAGAGGGAGTGTTGGTTCATGATTTTCTGTTTGCAGGTGATTGTGCACCCAGTGCAGCCTCTGAAGCTGAGATGCAACAAAGTATGGATCAATTCTCTGCTGCCTGTGCTAAGTTTGGCCTGATAATTAATCTTAAGAAAACGCAGGTGCTCCATCAGCCACCACCACACCATCTATACGTGGGACCATCAGTGAGAACAAATGGAGAAGTTTTGAATGCTGTGGAAATGTTCACTTACCTTGGTAGTGTACCTTCCAGGGATACACATTGACAACAAGATTGATGTACACATTGGCAGAGCTAGCTCAGTGTTTGAGAAGCTCCAACGAAAAGTAGGGAGAGAAGAGGTATTAGCCTGACTACCAAACAGAAGGTCTAGAGAGCCGTTGTGTTGACCTTATTATTGTATGCCTGTGAAACACGGACAGTCTGCCAGCGTCATGCCAGGAAACTGAATCGCTTCCATTTGAACTGTCTTAGGAAGATTCTGAGGATCACCTGGCAGGATAAGGTACCAGACACTGAAGTCCTTGCTTGAACTAAACTGCCAAGTATTCAAACTATGCTTCAGCGAATGCAGCTCCAGTGGGCTGACCACATTGTTCAAGTGCAAAATGTATGCTTGCCAAAAAGACTATTTTATGGAGAACTCACATGGGGCAGGCGATCACATCGTTGTCAGAAGAAGTGATACAAGGATACTCGCAAGGTCTCTCCCAAGAACTTTGGATTTGATTATGTGACATGGGAGACACTGGCACAGGACCACTCAGCATGATGTGCCCACATCAGAAAGGGCACTGTGCTCCTTGAACAAAGCAGAATTGAGACAGCACAAAGGAAATGTAGGATGCGTAAATTTGGAGTATCTACCCCAAATGTTCACATGGACTATCTGTGTCCAATCTGTGGTAGAGCATTCTGAGCTTGTATTGGTCCAATCAGTCACATTTGGACACATTGAAACTTGTGTTTATCATGGTGATGTCATTTTTTGTCCCGTTTGAGAAGGAAGGACAACGACCAAACCAACATGCAGATCCTGCCCTGACTACACCATAATATATCAACAAAGACCCCAACATACACAGGAGAGCATGCTGTGCAGGTTCTTAGATCTGCTTTTCTAAAAGGAAAGCAACTTTTGAGTGGTCAAAAATCTACTTTGATCAAGAACATATATTATTCTCTTAGTTCAGGAAAAAAAGTCAGCACCCTGAACTTCAGGGAAAATACAAACAGAAATCATAAGCAGAAATTACAAAGAAACAAAAAAAAAAACAGACAGGGCTTCCAACTGCCTGACCATAAGCAATAGATACATCACAGATCAACAGACGGATCTAGATCTCTAATCATAACATACATACATAGTTACCAGACAGAGAAGCGCCAACATCTGGGTTTTCAAAGCCCAGGGGCCTTCTTAGCAGTTATCCAGGGTCTCATCTGGCCAAACAAATACTTCCAAAGAGTAAGCCCCGAAACAAAGCTTCACCTCATATATATGTATATATACGTATATACATATATACGTATATATATATATATATATATATATATATATATATATATATATTCACTTTTCAGAGCCAGAGGCCATCACCACTCTTGAGAACCAGTGTCTCATTAGAAATTAGCAAAAGGTGTAGGCCTTCTTACAAAACAAATCTCTCCTAGTAAAGCTTCCCTTAATGGGCAGGCCCATTAATGGGTGGAGAAGATCTTTAACTCTCAAATTAACATTACAGGAGATCAAATGAGAACTTTGTATTTTGTTTTGTGTGTGTTTTCTTTCAGGTAAATAAAGTCTATTCTGTATTCAGTATGTTATTTGCCTGAACACTTGCATAAGAGATGACCCATATACCTTTTCTGTGGGGTATTGGGTATAGGCCAAATTCTGTTGTTCCAAGGGAAGACCTTTAGTAGAAGCAAAATGACCCATAATGATTTCTAAAAATGCACTGATCTCCTCCCTTTACACCACACTCCCAGGTCAAACCTAGTCAATGTTAACCTAGAGTTTTGTTTTGGTGCTACTGATTAGACAAGACATATTATGGCATTTAGATTATGGAAATTTTGGCTTAATCAATGTTTCTGTATATGCCTCATAAAACTGAATAGTTGATAACATAATTAACTTTATAAATAACATTATGCATTAATATTGTAAAGTCATTGGAATCTATTGCCAATTACCACAAGCTGGAAATACCTGATTTATGTAAATGACATACTTCTCTGCATAAAAGAATGGCTACCTCTATTGTTTGTCCTGAAATGAAATAAAGTTAACTGTTCCCCTATGTTGTTGTATTTTCTGGATTATTAAGACTCTAGAAGGATAATGGAAGAAAAGAAAAAACTGCATATATTTACATATTTTTCCTTCCTAAAGGGCTTTTCCTTCATGTGAGATTCTCCACTTATGACTTAACTACAGCACATTGATATCTTGATAGCACTGTCTAGTGACCTACTGTGACTTTCTTACAGACTAAGATGGAATATAATAAAAAGAAACACATCATTATATAACAAGTCTCTCATATGCAGAAAAAGTTCCGTATACACACATATATATCTATACATCCACACATACACACATATACATATTTCTATCTATGTCTGGCTGTCTATCTATCTATCTATTTATCTATCTATGTATCTATCTTTCTATTTACCTATAGTATGTAGTATGCAGTGGGGGCCTGTGGCCAACATGAACTAAATCTTGAATGCTGATTGTTAAATTTCTATTTTGAGAATAAACATTTTCAAAATCAACAAGAAGTACATGTCAGAGCTTCATTTATTGCTTTATTGATTGTCTAGACTTGAGAATCATTTTAAAAATCTTAATAATGCAGACTGAGCATAAAAATGTGGCATGTGTCTGTTTTCCCCCAGAGAACTGGTTGTTAAACATTTATCAGAAGACGCTCAGTGGTATCTGATAAAGCAAAGTAACAAATTCCTACTGTATTTTCTGTTTTATAAATTGCAACTTTTTCAAAGTTTATTACAGAATGATCAATTACAAAAGCTAGCAATGGTACAACTTTAAATTTTGGACATATACAATGTGGCCATTCTGTTTGGAAGAAAGTAATAATATGATGACTATTAGTTTTTGTAAAATGCTCTAGATAAATTTCAATTGTTGTCTACAAGACGCAACCTAAATTGAGCAAATGGAAAGCTTCTCTACTTTCACACATTTCTACTTTAAAATTTCTTTGCAGAAATATGTAAAGCACAAAATTCTCTCATTGATAATGTTTCATATGGAGTATCGAGAGGCAACCATGCTGCAACTCAGATATTAAATAGTCATCATATAAATTCAATCTTTTGTTTACAAATCCACTTAAGTAAAATATGTCTATATAGGATATCCATTTGAGATGAAATCATAATAATTCATCCATTTACCTAGATATTGAAAATGGGAATGATCAGTATGACATACTTTCACTATATACATGTTAAAATGCCTTTATGCAGATTTTTATATGATGTATGTACAGTAGGGCGTATTGTTTTCTCTGTTCCTCAAAATGTTCCTAAATAACCAAAGAGTAATAAACATTTTCATATTATATTCTACCATGTTAACTTGGTGTGTTAGAAGTTTGTTGTTGTTACATTTTGAGAAAAAAAAATGATCAGGCAGTTCTTTGTGTAAAACATTTCAATTATAAAAGACACTATTTTTAAATGTTGTGGCTCTACGAAACTGGATCTTTATAAATTCCCAATCATTTAGGCCACCAAATAGAATAACTTGTTGTAAGTGCTTATTTTTTCATATGTCAAATAAAAGCATGGGCTATTTTTTTAAAAGAAAGCAGCTATAACCTATATAACATAGGAGTTAAAAATACAAGTCAATTCTGGTTTTATTACCAAGCAATATTCACCTAGTGTTGCTGCTGATATAAAGAAATAACAGTTTGCAAAGAGAAGTGTGATACAGTGTAGGAGCGACATAAGGAAGGTTAATTTTAGTAATTTAGCATTTATTCTGAAATTCTGACATATTTAGCTTTGTTTTTTTTATTTTAATCATAGCTGTTCAGAACACACTTTAAATATTTAATGTTACAATGTCCACACGATGTTTATATCTAAAAGATTTAGCTCCACTAATCCCAATCTCTGTAAAGCTATTATCCAGAGTAGCTGGTTTCTTATATGCATATTAAGCCCAATTGTGCAAATCTGAAAGACATAATGAGGTATCGAAGTCTTTGTTATTTTTTCTTGGGCTTCAAACATCAGTTAGCATTAAATTTTAAAAAGTTGCTTTCACAAAAATTAAATATTTTACTAGCTATAGGCCTACATCTCCTCAAATGAAATAATTTTGTTGGTAAAATATATTTCTGGGCACCAGCATTGAGAGGACAAGATGCATTGAGGCCTCAAGAAACTATTTCAAAGCCAATATAAAGAACGCAGCAGATCTTCTGTGTTTGCGTAACACATTTACTAAGGAAATGTTGGGCTCTTTGTCTTTATTTTTTTATTGCCTCTCTAGCTCACTTTGCAGGGGCATTGTTTATCATCGTTACTTTAGTTGGAATTTGTATTTCACTTTTGCTAATGGAAGGCAGAAAATATTAAAGAATATCTTTCTACAGTCTATCAGTGATGGAGTATTCTTAGTATCCTTGATTTGACAAACCAGGAAGGAACCAAGAAGGAAGAAGCTGATCAAGATGGCTTATTTCTGCCAGTAATTTATAATACAATTATTTGATATTTATAATCAGATGATAGATTTTTCTACAATTTATAGTTATATCTCTTAAAAATTTCTGAGTCTAAAGGTGATGGATACAAAAAAAAGAAAGTTAAAAAAGATAGGAAGCAATAAATCTATGGTGACTGGGTCCATGATAAATTCATGTAAGCTTATATCGACTTGGCCTTCAGTCCTTCATGCCAGTCTTTCTATCATACTCCCCACAGCTTAAGATCAAAATGTCCTCCTCTCTCCTCGTCTATTAAACTATTCATACTCTTTCAGCAGATGACCTCATGTTCTCTATTACTGAGAAAATTCAGGCAAATATCTTGGATGCAAGGTAGGATTCCTAAACTCTTCCCTTTCTAACTCATCAAAATTCTGCACTTCAGAGACACACATCATTTCATAGTTGGATGGGACCTCTGAAGCCATCTACTATAAATCATAACTGAATAAGAATCCCTCCCTAATATCTACCTGATAAGTGATTATCTGATATACTGTAAGACCTCTAATCATTACTAAATTTTTATCTTTTCACCTTCTACCCATTGTTCTTAATTCTTAATGAAGAAAACAAATATAATTCCCTTTCCCCCTGATAGATTTCTAAATACTTGAAGAGCACTCCTCAGCCCTTCTCCCTCTCCTCCCATGAGCCTCTCACAATCTTAATGACTGTAGCCTAATTGGCTCTACTTCCTATACCGTTTATCCCTTTTGAAACCTTCTTAAACTGATTATTCACTCATTCTTGCATTCTCAGTCTCATCTCCTATATTGACCTTTTGTTCTCTAATGCTAATCCTGAAAAGAACTTTTCCTTGACCTTTTTGTACCTTTAAGCTATTATCCTGCTTTTTCTTTTCCTTTTACCACTGTACTTTAGAAAGTCCAATATATACTTCCTACCTCCATTTTATACTAATCACTCACTTTCCAAGGACCTCCTCAAATTCCATTCAGAATGATTTCCCAATCACTAAATTTAATGCCCTCTTCCCAGGACTCATGCTTTTCTTGATCTTTCCATTGCATTTCACACACTTGACTCTTGGATTCTGAGATACTGCTAAGCCCTGGTTCTACTTCAATGACTATTATTTTTTAAGCTTCTTTGAGATTCTCCTCACTATTTCTACTCTATTCTGAGTCCTTGTTCTAGTCTCTTAATAAACTCTTCCTCTTAGAAATCACAACCACTCCTATGATTTCAGTTGTCTATACTGCCATTCCTAACTTTTCCCTGAATTCTGCCCTAGGATTTCTAGATTCCATCTCTACTTAAATATACTACTGTTGCTTTAAACTCAATATATCTAGACAGAACTCATCATCTTTCCCCTCCCATAACCTTGGCCACCTGCCAGGCCTTTTCTTCTTCTATCCTATTCCTTTTTGATAATATCACCAACTACCCAGTCATCCAGATCCCAAACCTGGAAATAATCTTTGTTGTTTGAATCTCCCTAAACAAAGCCACCAACCATTTGCCACATTCCATCTAATCTTTCTTCCTACTTATACTACCACCACTCTTATACGGGCCCTCATTATTACCCATCTGCCTACTGTAATTACTTCCTTCTAAGTCTTCCAATTTTCACTCTCACTCCCAGACAATCCATTATTTGTACTGCTGCCAGAATAATCTTCTTATACATCGATTCAGTCATGTGACTACTCTGCTCAAAAATCTTCAGTGGGTCCTTATTGCCTACTAAATAAAATTGGCATTTATAGTCTCTACAGTGTCAGTGCTTTGACTTTCTAGTTTAATGTCATAACATTGTTTTGCACACATTATTTGCCCTAGACAAATTGGACAACTGTATGCCTCCTGGTCAAGCCCCACAATATCTTGCCTCTGAACTTTTGATCACACTGCTCCCCATCAATGGAATTTCCTTCTCATCTATTGGATTCATTTTCAGTTTTTAAAGCACAAAATAAATGCCACCTCACCCAGGAAGCCACCCTTCAGAGATACATAGGCTTTTATTTGTAATGCTCTGATGCATTAATTATTTAATATATTTTATGATTATTTATAAGATACACAACAACAAGTTCTTTAAATGTGTGTGCACGGGGAGTGAGTTCATGGGTACATCCTCTACCCCCTTCAGCAATGCTTTGCATACAGTGTTTGTAATTTTTGTTGGAAAAGCTGGCAACAGAAAACTGGATGGCAGGTAGTAATTGTTCTTGACTGCTTCATATTTCAGCTGTGCTACTTACTACTTGCATGGCAGTAAGCAAGAGTGACTTCAAAAAACTGTCTATGAACCATACTTCCCACCACTTGACACAGTGGTAATACGCTAGAGATGCAGCATGAGATACGGATTCTTACCTTGCCAGTATGTTGATTGGTTTTCCTGGGTCATGTGAGTGAGTGAGTGAGTGAGTGAGAGAGTGAGTGAGTGTGTGTGTGTGTGTGTGTGTGTGTGTGTGTGTGTGTTTAAAAACAAAGGTTTCTAATGGAGGAGGGGGAAGAGCAGGTGCACTGAAGTGAGAGATTCAGAAAAAGGCAGAAATAAACACATTTTTTAATACACAGAGAAAAACAGAAGAAGATAGAATGGGACAGAAATAGAGCAGTTTTGTTACTACTTTGTTTTTTCATGGCGGCAACATGCTAGTTATAGCCCCCTCCTCAACCAGCTACAGCTTTCTTTAATCAGTTGTGAGCCCAGACATCTCTTCACTTTGACCATAAGTCCCTGAGAGACTAAAATCTCAGTAAGCTAAGGTATACTGCCTATGTAGTGGAAAAAGCATTGAATTTGTACTGAGAGTTGTGTCTATGTGTCTATATTTCAAAGAAGATTTTGACCTGGTAGAATAACATTCGGTTTTAAAGAGTTTCCTTAAACAAGGCACCTGACAAGTGCATGCTAAGCTTGTAGGATTCTGACATGCTTTTTTTTTACCATTCTCTTCATTGTTTTTCAAAGATCATTGATGGTGATATAGTGATCATCACAGTGGCAAGAGATGTCAGGATGGAATTCATCTTGGTCACATGACTTGTACTCTTCGAGGTCAGGTAGGAGCTCTCTCACCATCTCTTTAACTCATGTTTCTACTGTCTCTTCAATATTTTTATTCCATCCCCTCTAGTTTCATTAAACAGTCTTTCCCTCCTTATTTTTCAATGAGAATGCCTTTGCACTTAACACAGGGCTTTTTTGTTGATGTCCACAGTTTTATAAGTTGCTGTTCATGCTGGGCTTTACCATTTCTGATGCTTTTCTCATAAGCCTGTGACACTTCTTTGAATCTGCCCTCAGCTTCATTCCTTGGCTTCAGTCCTTTGAAAACACCTTTAAACAACTGAGCTTATCAAAGACTTCCTTGTACAGCCACATATGTCTCTTTGGACTCCTCTCTTTTTCTGCTCATCAGAAAAACTTGCAATTGTGTTCTCAGCAATTCTTTTTTGATAGCCTTCCCTCCTTCTATAGCTGACTTTCTTTTGAGGATTTCATCCTATCAATTAAAGTTCACCTATTTTTTTTTTTTCCTGAACTTTTTGAAATTCACTTTTTTTCCAACCTATGTAAGATTATGTTTGACAGTCACTATTTATTCATAATGATCTTGAAGTTGATATGAATGTTTTCTCCTAAGACTTTAATTTATGCCATTTCATTCATTAATTCTTTCTTGCTGATCAGAATCAATCCCAGAATAAGTTTCCTCTCTATCTGCTATTAGTCAAAGTTATTTAGCAAAGAAATTCTTTCATATTTCATAAAATACTTTGTTTTTATAATGTGAGCTCTTTGAGGGTGGTGAGTTTTCCTGGGTTTTCCCTTCAATTCTTTGTATTCCTACTGCTTTGTGCATAGCAGGGGCTTAATAAATACTTGTTGAATGGGAAGCAATGCTAGCTCTCAGAGTCAGAGGATCTGGGCTTCTGTATTCTGCTTCTTTCATTTACTACTCTTGAGATTTAGGGTAATAAGTCACTGAAACATCCTTGGGACTTATTTTCCTTGTCTATAAAAGGAAGCCATTGGACTAAAGGACCTCTGAGGTCCCTTCTAGTTCTAAGTAAGAGATTCTATCCATTTAATTGAATTATAGATAGAGAAGGAGAGAGAAGGGGAGAGACAGAGAGACAGAGAGAGAGAGAAAAAGAGAGAAATTGAAAGAGAGAGAAAGAAAGAGACAGATATGGAGAGGGGATAGGGGAAAGAGAGAGAAACAGAGGCAAAGAAAGGGAGAGAGTGCGAGATATACAGAGACAGGGAGGCAGAGAGAGAGAGAGAGAGAGAGAGAGAGAGAGAGACAAACCCTGTTGGCATTTTGTGATCAAATCTTCCTTTTCTAGAATTTCCCTAGCTATCTCTTAAACAGTGCATCCTAGAATTTTGCCAGAAATTTGTAATTTACAGATTCTATTTCCTTCCCTTTTGAAAATCACTTTTTTCTTCTATTTCAGTGCTGTGGTATGTTTCTTGTTCTATGAAATCTTCCAAGTCCCATCACTGTGGTTCAGTAAGTTAATAAGCATGAATTTAGGGGCAAGCATTGTGCTAAACACAAAGGATACAAAGAAAGTCTCTGTTGCCTCTGGTGGAAGTAATGACCAGAAAAAAAAAAGAAAAAGACCTCTTACAGAAAGAAATACTTGAGCTCAGTCTTGAGGGAAGTCAATGACACATTAAGAAGTAAAAATAAGAAAGAAGACTATTCCAGTAATGTAAAGGCATGGAGGTGGGAGATTAAGCGTTATGTGTGCAGAGTATAAGGTGAGCCTATTTGACTGGACCATATAAAATGCAGAGGAGGTTAAAATATCAAAATCCTATAAAGATAGAAGGAGGCTCATTAGATATATTGCCAACTTTTTCAGGAAGATGAATGAAGATGTAGTTTATCTGAATCAGATGACGACCACATTTCGGTAGTAAGTTGTCTCTTAATATTTTATTAGTATTTTACATATCAGCCCCATTAGCCATTAGCCATTTTTGTCCTATTCTTTTCTATTTCATTACTTAGTCAATTTCACTTGAGATCAAAAGTAACAGTTTAGGATCCTATCCTCTCAGTGCTGTGGTTGTTGTTGAGTATGAATGTGCAGAAAGGTAGATAGTAATACCCAATGCCTTTTTTTCTGCTTACTAATTATCATTTCTTTTCAACCTTTGATGAGGTGAAATAGGACAAGTAAAAGGAAAGTGGTTCAGTCTTAAAAAAATCAATAAAGCTTTAATCAAACTTAGAAGTATAAGAACTTATATTTATTATTTTTGCCAATATTTTTTTTATTTTATTAAATATATCTCAATTATATTTAAAAGCATTTTTAAGATTTGTGTTTAAATTTTTGAGTTATGAATTCTCTTCTATCCACACTAACTCCTCCCCTTTTGAGAAGGCAAGTAATTTGACTAGCTCTGCATTGCCCAACTGATCTTAATGCATGATCTTTGTGATTTTATGCTGTAATCTCCTAGCTAGTATTTTACTGAAAATTTTGCATTAATATTCATTAGGGAAATGGATCACAAGTTTCTTTCTCTGCTTTTACTCCTTCTGATTTAGGCATTACCACCATATTAGTTGCCTAAAAGGAATTTGGTTGGACTTCTTCTTTGTCTATTTTTCTAAATAGTTTATATTGTATTGGGATTAATTACAATTTAAAGGTTTAAATAGAATTCAAATGTGAATCCATCAGTTCTTGAGGATTTTTCCTTTTTTTAATATATTTTTATTTTTTCCCGATTGCATGCACTAAGAATTTTTAGCATTTTTTTAAAAAATTGAGTTCCAAATTTTCTCTCTCCTTCTTCTGACCACTCTCTGAGACAGTAAGCAATTTGATATAGGATATATGTATGCAGTCCTGAAAAACATATTTCCATATTAGTCATGTTGTAAAAGAAAACACAAACTAAAAACACAAAAACCCCACGAAAAATAAAGTGAAAATAACATCCTTCAATCTGCATTCAGAGTCCAACAGTTCTTGTAGCATTTTTCATCATGAGTCTTTTGGAATTGTCTTAGATCATTGTATTGCTAAGAATACCTAAGTCTTATCAAAACTAGTCATCACACGATGTGGCTGTTACTGTGGACAAAGTTCTCCTGGTTCTGCTCACTTCACTTTGCATCAGTTCACAGAAGACTTTCCAGTTTTTTGGCTTGTCATTTCTTGTAGCAGAATAGCGTTCCATCACAATCATATACCACAACCCATTGAACATTTCTCCAATTGTGGACATCCTCTCAATTTCTTTGCCACCACAAAAAGAATTGCTAGAAACATTTTGTACAGGTAGGACCTTTTCCCAAATTGTACATGCCAGAGAAGACTTTTTGTTTCTTGAACAGCAAAGAGATCAAATCGGTTAATAATTGAAGAAATTAATTCAGGCTATTCACTAGTAGGTCAATTGCTGAAGCTGAAGCTTAAATACTTTGACCTCATAATGAGAAGAGAAGACACACTGGAAAAGACCCTGATGTTCAGAAAGATTGAAAGCAAAAGGAAAATGTGATGATAGAGGATGAAATAGATAATGTCACCTAAACGATGAATATTAATTTGAACAAACTTCAAGAGATAGTGGAGGATAGAAGGGCCTGGAGTGCTATGGTCCATGGGGTCCTGAACTAAATCACTGAATAGCAATGGTAAATACATATCTTTGATTTCTTCCTCTGAAAATTGCCTGTTCATATCCTTTGACCATTTATCGATTGGGGGATGATGTATGGGCTTATAAATTTGACTCTTTTCTATATATTTGAGAAATGAGGAAAGCCACTTGTAAAAAATCTTTTTCTCCCCAGTTTTCTGCTTTCCTTCAAATCTTGGCTGCATTGGTTTTGTTTGTGAAAAAAGCTTTTTAGTTTATCAAAATTATCCATTTTATATCTTTATAATGCTTCATACACTTGTTTACTCATAAATTCTTCCTTTTACCCATAGATCTGACAGGTATACTATTCCATGTTCCCCTGATTTATCCAAGGTATCATGATTTATGTCTAAACCATGTGTACATTTTGACTTACCTTGGCATACATTGTGAGATATCAGTCTGTATTTAGTTTCTGTCAAACTATTTTCTAGTTTTATCAGAAGTTTTTGTCAAATGGTGAGTTTTTATTGTCAAAGCTTGGATCTTTGTGTTTGTCAGATACTAAACTGCTATTGTCATTTATAGCGTACATTGTGTACCCAATCTGTTCCACTGATCCATCACTCTTATTTCTTAGCCAGTATCCAATTCTTTTGATGATTAATTCATTGTTGGTGGAGCTGTGAGCTGATCCAACCATTCTGGAGAGCAATTTGGAACTTTGTCCAAAAGGCTACAAAAATGTGCATACCCTTTGACCCAGCAATGCCACTTCTAGGACTGTATCCCCAAGAGATCATAAAAATGGGAAAGGGTCCCACATGTACAAAAATATTTATAGTAGCTCTCTTTGTGGTGGCCAAAACCTGGAAATCAAGGGGATGCCCATCAATTGGGGGATGGCTGAATGAATTATGGTGTATGAATGTAATGGAATACTATTTTGCTATAAGAAATGATGAACAAGAAGACTTCAGAGAGGCCTTGAAAGACTTATATAACCTGATGCTGAGTGAAAGGAGCAGAACCAGGAGAATTTTGTGCACAGCAATGACCATAATGTGTGAGAGATTTTTCTGGTAGACATGGAACTTCATTGCAATACAAGGACTTAAAAAAATTCCCAATGGTCTTTTAAGGCAAAATGCCTTCCACATCCAGAGAAAGAACTATGGAATTCAATTGCAGAATGTAGCAGAATGTATCATGTTTTGGTTTGTCATATGATTTCTCCCGTTCATTTTAATTCTACACAGCATGACTATAGTAAAAATGTATTTAATAGGAATGTATGTGTAGACCCTATATAAAATTGTATGCTGTCTAGGGGAGGAGGGGAGGTAGGGGAGAGGTGGGGAAAAACAATCTAAGTTATATGGTAGTGATTGTTGAACACCAAAAATAAATAAAATTAATATAAAAAAATAAATTGTATTCATTAAAGAAACTGGTCTATAGTTTTCTTTCTCTCTTTTCATTCTTCATAGTTTAGTTATCAGCACCATATTTGTATCATTAAAGGAATACAGTAGGAACTCCTTATATGCCAATTTTCCCAAATGGTTTTTATAGTATTTAAATTAATTTTTCTTTAAGTGTTTGGTAGAATTCACTTGTGAATCCATCTGGACCTAAGGATTTTTCTCTTCTCACAGGCAATTCCTTGATGGCTTGTTGAATTTCTTTTGCTGGATAGGGTCATTTAATTATTCTGTTTCCTCTTCTTTAGGATCACTTTCAGGAAGTGATAAGTAGATTCTTTTCATTTCTCTTTACACTCTGGTTCTGTGATATTGAGGCAGTTTTCCTTGATAATTTCTTGAAATATGATGTCTTTCCTCTTTTTTTGATCATGGCTTTCAGGTAGTCCAATAATTAATGATTTCTCCTTAGTCTATTTTCCAGATCAGTTATTTTTCCAATGAGATTTTTCATTTTTTTATTCTTTTGATTTTGTTTTATTGTTTCTTGATGTCCTTAGCTTCCACTTTCTGAATTAAAAATGTATAAAATTATTTTATTCAGTGAGCTTTTGTATTTCCTTTTCCATTTGACCAATTCTAGTTTTTAAGGAGTTCTTTTTTCACTGAATTTTTGTTCATCTTTTTCCATTTTTTTATGCTTCCTTTACCAAGCTATTGATTCCCTTTTCATGATTCTCTTGCATCACTCTCATTTCTTTTTTCAATTTTTTTCTACATCTCTTGTTTGATTTTTAAACTGCTTTTTGAGCTCTTCTAGGAGTTTTTTTTTTTGACCTGACACTAATTCACATTTTTCTTTGAGACTTTGCATGTAGCAGTATTGACATTGTTTTCCTCTTCTGAGTTTATATTTTGATCATCTTTTCTATGGCCAAATTCTTTTTTTTTACTCGTTTGTCCATCATATTTCTTGACTTTTAACTTTATGGTAAAGTTGAACTCTGTTCCCAAGGTGGAGAAGACACTGTCCCAAACTTCACATTTTTTGAGCTATTTCCAGAGCACATTCTGGGGACCTGCCAATTTTCAGTTTTTCCAGTGTGGTATGTTTGCTTTATGGAGAGATGTGGTTACTGATCTCCTGACCAGTACTCTGTTCTGTGAGTGACCACAAGCACTTTTTTGCACCCTAGACCTGTGATCAGGATCCTAGAGCCCCTGCATCTGCATATTCTAGTGGGTTAGTACTCCTCCTTACCCTAGGACTGTGTCCTAAGTTAAATGACTCAGGTTCTCATTTGGGCAGTTCAACAGATTATTCCACCCAGTGTCCACAAAGTGTATTTGCAATCTCTTTTTGACCAGCTGTGCAGCTCGCTTACTGAGAGCTGAGAGCTCTGGAGGTCACTGCTGCTAATTCAGTTGCTCCCAAGACGTGTACTGGTTTGCTGGTGCAGGAGTTGCTTCTGCTTCCCTGGGGCCCAGAATCTCACTGCTGGCTCCTCCTGGGGCATAGGGCCTCACTGCTCATCCCTGCTGGTGCATGGGACCTTACTGATGGCTTTGTGGTATACAGTGTGCTATTGGCTTGCCATGCCATTTGAGTTGGATTACATTCCACTCTCACCTCAATCAGATAATCTTTTCCTTTTGACCTTCTCAGCTTCTTGGGATGAAAAACTGTTTCACTCTGTCCTTTTATTGTTTCTGTCACTCCATAATACATTTTGAGGAGTTATTTTAACTCAGAGGGGAATTTGGGGGAACTCAGAGGAGTTCAAACTTTAACTCTACCATCTTGACTCTACCTCTCCTGGGGAGTTTTTTTCCTTAGAGAGTTAATTTATGGCTTGTTCAATTTCTTTCTCTATGATAGCTTTATTTAATTATCCTGTTCCCTCTTCTGTTAATCTGAATAATTTATATTTTTGTAAATATTCATCTATTCCACTTAGTCAAATTTTTTGGCATATAATTAGGTAAAATAGCTCCTATTAATTTCATCTTCATTGGTGCTGAAGTCACCTTTTTCATTTTTGATACTGTCAATGTGGTTTTGTTTTTTCGTTTTTTTAGTCAAATTAACTGTTTTACCTGTGGTATTGTTTGTTTTTTCATAAAACTAGCTGTTAGTTTAATTTATTAGTTCAGTGTTTTTCTTTTAATTTTATTAATCTTTCCTTTGATTTTTGGGATTTTCAATTCTGTGTTTAATTGGGGAATTTTAATTTGTTCATTTTCTAGTTTTTTTAATTGCATGCCACAGTCATTGATCACTGCTCTTTCTCTGTTTTATTGATGTACACATTTAAAAATATAAAATTTTCTCGAGGTATTGCTTTGATGGCACCACATAATTTTGTCATGTTATCTCATTGTTGTCATTCTCTTTCGTGAAACTGTTGATTGTTTGTATGATTTATTCTTTGATCCACTCATTCTTTAGTATTAGATTATTTTGTTTCCAATTAATTTTAATCTACATTTTTATAATCTTTTATAACTTTTTTATAACCTTTTATAACCTTTCATGGAATCATTGTATAAGAAAAGAGTGCATTGAATAGTTATGCTTTTCTGCATTTGTTAGCGATTTTTTTATGCCCTAATACACGGTCACTTTTTTGAAGGGGCCATATACAGCTGAGTAAAAGTTATACTCATTTCTATTTCCATTTAATCTTCTCTAGATGGCTATCGTATCTAACTTTTTCCAAAATTCAAGTAATATCCTTTACTTCTTTCTTGTTTATTTTATGGTTAGATTTATCTGATTCTGAGAGGAAAAGGTTGAGGTCTCCAACTAGTATAATTTTATTTATTCCTCTTGTAATTTATTTAATTTTTCCTTCAAGAATTTAGATGCTATGCCATTTGGTGTATTTATGTTTACTATTGATATTACTACATTTTCTATGGATATTTCAATAAAATTTAGTTTTCTGTTTTCTCTTTTATTTTATTTTAATTTCTTTTTAACCTATCCATCTTTAAAAGTCTGTTTTTCTTCTGATCACCACCTCCTTTAATGCTCCCTTTTATCCTTTTCCCCTTCTCTTTCCCCTTTTCCCTCCTACTTCCATGTAGGGTAAGAAATTAATCTTTCTCTGGATGTGGATATAATTTTGCTTCATGAGTCATTTGGAAATGTTTTAGGTCCTTGCATTGCTGTGAAGGGCTAAGTCTATTTCTTCTGTACCCCACTGACTGTTCATGTTATTGGTTTTTTGAGCCAGTTCCAGTAAAATAAGGCTCAAGCCTTTCCCCTTTTATACATCTGTCCATTTTTGTCTTCACTGCAAAAGCTATTTCTTTCCTGTATCTTTTATGGGAAATAACTTTCTTTGTTCTTCCTCTCCCTTCCCCTTTCTCCTAGTGTATCCCTTCTTTTATCCCTCACTATTATTCTTTTTTATTCAACCCATCATATTGAATTCATTCTTGTGCCCTCTCTTTATCCTTCTAACTGCCCTAATAATGGTTAAATTCTTAGGAGTTACAACTATCATGTTCCCAAATGGGAACATAAAGTAGTTTAACCTTATAGAATCCCTTATGATTTCTCTTTTATGTTTCTCTTGAGTCTTGTATTTAAAAGTCCACTTTATTTTATTCAGCTCTGAGGTTTTTTTTTTTCATCAGAAATGCCTAAAAGTGCTCTATTTCATTAAATGTCTATTTTCCCTCTGAAGGATTATATTCATTTTTGCTAATTAAATTGTATCATATTTCAAACTCTCTAAGCCTTAGATGTGAAAACTGTTCAATCTTATATGATTCTGTGTCTCCAGGATAAATGAGTTGTTTCTCTCTGCTTAACAATATTTTCTCCTTGATCTGAGAGATCTGGAATTTGGCTATTTCATTCTTGTGAGTTTTGATTTTGAGATCTCTTTTGGGAGATAATCAACAGATTCTTTCAATTTTTATTTACCCTTTGTTTCTTTGTGACACTTTTGTGATATTAGCACAGTTTTCCTTGATAATTTCTTGAAATATTGTTTCCAGACTCTTTTTTTAATGTGGCTTTCAAGTAGTGCAATGATTCTTAAGTTATCTCTTCTTGATCTATTTTCCATGTCAATTATTTTTTCCCATTAGATGGTTTGCATTTTCTTTGATTTTTTTTTTCATTCTTTTGACTTTGGTTTATTGTTTCTTGATGTCTCATGAAGTTATTAACTTCTACTTCCTGAATTCTATTTAAGGAAGCATTTTCACAGTGAGTTTTTGTACCTCTCTTTAAATTTTGTCCAGTTCTACTTTTTATGGCATTCTTTTCTTCAGTGAATTGTATTTTTTATCATTTTTTTCATTTGCATCGTTTTAAAAGATGTTCTTCTCTTCAGTGTTTTTTTTTTTCTCTTCCTTTAACATTTGTCCAATTCTGCTTTTGAAGACGTTATTATTTTAGGGTTTTTTTTTCCTCTCTTGCCAAGTTGTTGACTTTTTTTTTATAATTTTCTTGCATCACTCTCATTTGCCCCTATTTTTCCTCTACTCATTTCATTTTTAAAATACTTTTTGAATTCTCTCAGGGATTTTTTTTGGGTCTGTGTCCAATCCATATTTTTCTTTGCAATTTTGCTTGTAGTTGTTTTGATATCATTGTCTTTTTTTGAGTCTGTGTCTTTATCTTTCTTGCCACCACAGAACATTTTTATGGTGTTTTGTTGGTTGTTGTTGTTGTGGTGGTGTTAGTTTTCATTGTTTGCTTATTTTCCCTGCCTATTTTTAACTTTCAACTTTATATTAATATTGAGTTATACTCCCAGGTTGGGGAAGGGCCTGTCTTAAGCTTCAGGTATTTCATGCCACTGTTTTCTCTTTTTACCCCAAATTATTAATTCATTTGTTTTCAGTTTTCAGCAGTCACTTCTATAAATTTTAAATTTTCTTCCCCTCCCTTCCACCTCACTCCCCAAGATGGCATGCAACCTTATATGGGTTATACACATACATTCTTATTAAACACAGTTTCACGTAAGTCATGCTGCATAGAAAAATTAAAACAAATGGGAGAAATCATGATAAAAACTAAACAAAACATAACAAAAGAGAAAACAGTCTGCTTCATTCTGTGTTCTGACTATGTAGTTCTTTCTCTGGATATGGATGGCATTTTACTTCATGAGTCCTTTGGAAATGTTTTACGTCCTTGCATTGCTGTGAAGGGCTAAGTCTATCAAAAACAATGCCATTGTTTTCAAAGCGAGTTCTGGAGATCGGTAAGTTTTCAATGCTTCTAAGATTGTGTGATCTATGGAGAGGAATAGTCACTGCTCTCTTGGCTTGTGTTGTGATCTTTACCCAAGAAAGAACCTTGTTCCTGAGTAGCTTCAAGTGCTAGCATTCCTCCTGGGCTTGGACCTGTGACTAGATTCCCTGTTCTCCTGTAATCACAAGCACGAGTGCTTTTTTCTGCCAGACCAGAGTCCCTGATCCCTTTTGAGTGACCACAAGTAGTCTTCTCTGCCCTGGAACTATGACTAGGCTCCCTTCCTCCTTGCAGCAAAAAGTGCTATTATTCCTTTTAGCCCAGAACTATGACTCAAGCCTCTACTTTCCTGGGGTTCCCAGTGCTAGTGGTCCTTTCTGCACTGCAACTGAGACCAAGGTTCTTGCTCCCTTGAGAGTGACCCCAAGTACTCTTTTTCTTACTGCCCTGGCCCCTACTTCCCTGTAGTTCCAGAGTGTTATTGCTCCTCTTTGCCCTTGTCCTTGAACTGTGACCCATAATTGTATATGTACTAGAAATTGGTCTTTTGTCTCTTTCTGACCAGTTTTCCACTACCCTTTACTGTCTATGGGCTGAGAGCTTGGGAAGCTGCTACTGTCACTTTTATAGTCCACCTTCAATGGCTGCTACCGACATTTTGACACAACCAGCACTGTTCTCTGAAGTCAAGCACCACCAACATGTGACAGACCTTTTCTGCTAACCTCGTAAACTGTGTGGCTGAAAAATTATTTCACTCTGACCTTTTCATTGGCTTGACCACTCCAGAATTTGATTTGAGGTATCATTTTAAGGTTGTTTTGCTGAAATTTGAGAAAGTTCAGGTGAATTTCTGCCTTTACTCCACCATCTTGGCTAAGAACACATATTTTGTGGTGTAGAGAATGATATTTTAGGTGGTAAAAGAGACACAGAAAATTGGATGAAATATTCAAGTAAAGAAATATTTCAGAGTGGCATGCAGAATCATACAATTTCAGAGTTTAAAGGGAGTTCAGAAGCAATTGAATCCAATACACAACTGAATGATGATTTCATATACAGTACCACATACCTGACACAATACCTGGGCCTATAGTTTTGTTTTGTTTTTTGTGAAAACCAGCATTGAAAGGAAACCCTCTGCCTTGTTAAGCAGTACATTTTGCTTTGGGATAGATTTAGATTTAGTTATTGTGAAGGATTGTTTATTTTTTTCTCCTTATATTGAATCTATCTCTGTAAAACTTGAAACAATCGATTCTGTTGCCTTCTGGGTACAAACAGAAGTTAAATCCCTCTGTCAAGAAACAGTCTTTCAGATACTCAAAGATGTCTACTTTGTCCCCCTTACATCTTTTTTTCTCGGACTAAACATTCCCAGCTCCTTCAACCAGTGTTCATATGGTATTAACTCAATGCCCTTCATCATCCTGATAAGGTTTTCATGTGATGTTCTCTAGTTTATTAATCTCATTCCTAAAATCTAGATGTAAACACAATATTCTAAGTACGGTCTCGCCAGATTAGGGGTGAGGGAAAAACTATGGTTATTAAAATGATAAAGAATCCACTGATGCCTTAAGTTGTCAGAGGGGCACTAGAGATGAACTCATCAGCTTTTCAATTTACTGTTAAATAAAGAAGATTATTAATATTAAATAAATTATGGCTTTAAATAGATATAAACAAAAGTTATATAGATGTGAAGACATTTTCAAAATTCCTGTGGTCAGAGTTACATAGTACCATGAGAAAAGGCGTGTGTCAGGCCAACATGAGAATTTACATAGTGGTGTAAATGATGGGCCTGGTTCCTGTGGTCTTGCCTGAATGAAGGCCAGTACAGTGGTTGCTGATGGAAGCAAACCAGACAGTAATTTTATTAAATTGTTAGTATTTTTCAAAATAAGTAAGCACATGGGCTTATGGATTATGAGATAGCCAGCATTTCAAGCAACCAAAAAGGTACTAACAAGCCCTTATATAGGACCCCAAGGCCCAAGGAGAGTTTCTGATCTGGCTTCCTAAAGGGACCTTAGATTTGGAGTTCTATTACTGAATTCTTTCTGTGGTTTAAACAAAACTTTGGTCTGATGAAGGTGCACATTTTCAAAAGTTGTAGATTGTTGAGAGACAGACAGACAGATAGAAAAAGAGAAAGAGAGAGAGAGACTATAAAGGTCCAGAGCTTTACAGGCAAGTTTCAGTTATCCATGCTTAATGGAAAGAGAACAGTACAGATAATGAAAGAAGGACAGACAGCATAACAAGGATTTGTACTTAGTTTGGGTTTTGGAAGGCCTTCCCTGATGTTTTCCCAAATAGATTAGTTTCTGTGAATGTGTAACAATTACTGGCCACCAGAATTATCATGCACAGTAGGGAAAGCTATCATGACCTCAATTTTATGTTTTACCAACTGGAAATGATTATCTTGTCATTTGTAGCATTCTATGTTATAACTTCTGGAGATAATTAAGTGATTATTGTTGACCTGGAAGCTCAGAATTTTGGCTATTTACACATTGTATTCTAAGTTGCTTATGTGTTTTCATTTTCCCCTCTAATTTTATTCCTCATTTTATTCTTTATCTCCTACCTCATTTCTTCCCTTCAACTTTTGTTAAAATCCTTGGAGCAAACCATTTTTTTCTCTGAAGCTCTGCATGTACTTATGGTGTTACTTTCTTATGGGTTTTAACCTTAGGTTTTTATTAACTCATAGTGTTTGTCACTTGCTATTGCTATTTTCCTCTATAGTTCTAGATGTAGTTTTGCTTTGAATTTTGTGTTTGGGATAGATATTTTGCTCTTCAACTCTTAGATATGGTTTATATAGACCTGGTTTGGTCTGGTCTCCTCTGTAGTATGGATGCCATTACTACTTCATATCTACTTGTGAAGCTTATATTAGTCCTTACACTCTGTTTCTCAATCTCTGGCTTCTATCTCAAGTTCCTGGTGATTCATTGGTGATTCTGATCAAGTGGGTTGTTGTTTTTCCTTCTCTTTGTAGATGATGTGTCAGGCTGCACTGATTGAGGCCTAACACATCTCAGTAGAATGTTGAAGATCAGATTTGGTACGTAGCCCTCCCAGGACTGGTGCTGCTCTCCAGCCACCCTATCAGTCATTCAGCCTTTTCTCAGTTTTTGATCAGTCGGTATATCTCCAATCTCTGCCTCCCTGTGCAGTGACCTGTTGGGGCCAATTGTGTCTCTCTTGTCTCTTCTGATGGAACTGAGATGTCTTCAGATAGCTGATTATTGTAACTGATATTTGTTTACGATAGCTGTTGCTTCAGAGCACTTGACTGACTTCAGGTCATATATATTTTAAGAAATCCAGTGTCAGAGATCTTAGCCACCTGATGAAGTAGACCTTTTCAATTTGAGGAAGTTCTAATTATTAGGAATCCCTTATTAACATTAAGTAATAATTATTCTGCTTGTAACTTCCATCCATGGACATTCATTAGTTTTGCATTTACCTACAAATCAAAGCATTCTTGTTACATCATCATTATAACTTATCATTATATAGCACTTCAAGTTTCCAAAGCATTTTGCAAAATATGTTTATTTTATTTGAGTTTGTCAGTCAAGAGTTTTGTCCATTCAACATTTTTTTATTAAGCACTCAATAGTTGCCAGATGTGCCAAACTCCAAAGTTATGAAGAAAGATAAAAATACAGTCTCTCCTATAAGAGCTCACATTCTAATGGGACCACAGCATGCAGAAAAGCGGGGTGGGGAGTGCTTTGAGTTTCTATAAAGTTCTCAGAGATGGACATTGCAGATATTATTCCCATTTTACAGATAAGGAAACTGAATTATAGAGAAGCTAAGTGACTTGCTAGGATTACACAGATTCTAAGTGTTAGAAGCAGGAATGGAATGTAGCTTTCCTCACTATATGTCAGGATGCTGACCACTATCTCATCAACATAATTCAGGACTCTAACAACGGCATCAGTGCACAATTAAAATAAGTGACTTAAGAAAGTGAAGTCTAATGACATTATAATCTCTAAAAAGCTTAAAGGTATGTGCTGGTCACATGCCTATTACTTTCTTTTCCTTCTAACAGAATTCCTTCAGAAAGAGGATTCCTTGGGTTGTATGCATATCAGAGAAAGTAAGTTCATTTTAGTAACTATTTATTAGACAAACTGTTTTCATTTCCCATCACAACATTCTTTGTACTAAGTAAGAATGAATCACATTATGCCCAATTTAGAAGAAAGCAAAGACATTCAGTTAGAGGCAATGTCCGATCTCAAATTCCAACCCTGACTTTTTATTGACCTAACTGTCTTTTAGGTATTAATTAGACTGTTTAAATAAAATGGTCATTGGAATAAAATTTCTTAATCAAAATGCATTTAATTACAATTACATATTGTAATAAAGAAATAAAAATAAAATATAATGTTATAAACATAATATTATATAAAAATATAATAAATAATAAAAAAACAACAATATATGGCCCAGTACCACATGCAATCTGCAATTATTTCTTCCAGTTGAAGTACTACAGTATCCTAAGTTCCAGGTTATAGATATAAGTGTTTTTCATTGGTTTGTAGAAAAGGAAATGAATCAGAAAGGTTTTTCATTTGTAATATTAACTTTCAAGTACTACTCAGTCAATCTCACATAAAATTATTTTCTCCAAATGTCCTAGCATATAGAAAATATTTTCCTAAGAAGAAATTATATGTAAAATGAAGAGAAATTTGGTCCCTGACTTGCATCATATAGAATAAAGATTAATGGGATAAAATATTTAAAATCCTAAGCTAACCGGAAGAAAGCTATATTAGAGGGTTTCAAGACATTATTGTTAAAAGAATTGAGCAAATAGAAAATTCCAGTTTTGTCTGTTAGAATATATGTTTTACATTTAAATTGCTGTGATCAAAGGATACTTATATGTATTCTGTATAGAACGTATAGCTTGTACCCAAAATGATTTAAAGAAATATTGTAGTAGAATAAAAATAATTATGTAAAAATGATTGGAAAGAAGATATAAAAGGATACTGACCAGATGTTCACCCATTTCTCCTAATAATCAAAGAGATAAGACATTTTTAAGGTGTTGAATAGGGATAATATACAATATAGTCTTATCATTTGTTAATTTACACTCCAAAATTCAGAATTAATCATAATTTCAAAAAGTATGACCTAAACGCTTCATTAGCCTTGGAGTAAAACATTTGCTAAGCAAATTAATAAACAATTCTCTCTGTCTCTCTGTCTCTCTCTCTCTCTGTCTCTGTCTCTCTCTCTCTTTCTTTTTCTCTCTTCTCCCTCCCTCTCTCTCTCTCTTCCCCCCAACCCATATTATACATCAGATAAGAATAAATGTTCAAGTGTAAAACTATTTTTTAATTTATAAAAGTATATCCTAAGGTATTATTGCAACACTGATTGCAACTGTATATAATTCAAAGGAAAAAAATATTTTATTTTCCTCATTAAAGCTGCTATGTGATACTTAATGAACTTCCTCCTGAATTAGTAAATATCCTTTTGTTTTAGTGAAGACATTTTTCACTGTTTTTTGTTGTTGTTCCATCGTTGCCGCTGTGTTTGACTCTTTGTGACTCCATTTAGGGTTTTCATGACAAAGATGCTGGAGTGCTTTGCCATTTCCTTCTCCAGCTCATTTTACAGATGAGGAAAGTAAGGCAGAAAGGGTTAAGTGACTTGCCCAGGATCACCCAGCTAGCAAGTGACTAAGGCTTGATTTGAAATCAGGTCTTTCTGACTCCAGGTACAGTGCTCCATCTACTGAGCCACTTCCTGCTTCATTTTTCACTGTAAGTGTTGTCAAGAAGGCATATGTAAATGTTAAGAAATTCTTGAGGAATTTGATAGATTCAATTCAATTCCATTCAATAGATGTTCCTCATTTTTATAAAGTTTATGTAAGATCTTAAGTGTAGACTGGTAGTTAGATGGTGCAGTGGATAGAGTGCCAAACTTGAAATCAGGAAGACCTGAGTTCAAATCTAGCCTCAGACACTTGCTAACTGTGTGATCTTGGGCACTTAATCCTGCTTGCCTTAATTCCTTCATCTTTAAAATGAAGTTGAGAAGGAGAATGTCAAAACACTCCAGTATCTCTGCCAAGAAATCCCCAAATAGGATCATAAGGAGTTAGACTTGACTAAAACAACTGACCATCACTGCCAACAAAAAGCTGGAGACTGGAGGATAGAATAGGTGGCCCTTTTACACATCTACTTGTCATGTAATTCTGCAAAATCTTCATCTAAGAGTAAGTAAATTTTAATTTCCAAAGAAGTTACCTTAAGTTCTTCATGTGTGACGTTAGTGATGGATTTATTTTTGAGTATTTATTTGTATGAATCTAGATGACCTGTCAATATATGGGAATACAGAACCATACAAGGTGGTCTCAAAGTGTCGCTCTTACAAAGTGTCTATGTAGACAGTGATTAGAGCTGCCTATGTAAAATATAAACACAGTACCAGGCATTATTAGCCCCACAATTAAGACCTTTGTAAAGCAGAGAAAACAGCTGTTTAACTATTTAAAAATAGCATATTATGTTCTGCTGAAGTTGAAAATTCTTCTAAAAGGGGTTAAACCCGTTTTTAAAGCATTGCTGTCAGCAGTAGCCAGTTTGACTGACACCCAGTTCCCATTCATTGTGTGCTAAATTGACCGACTTCACAAAAGGAAGTGGGGGGGGGAGAGCTAGGTGACTCCTGTCACATAGAAAAGCAGGAAACTCAGAGCCAGTAGTCTCATGGGAGACTTGCTGCTGTGGAAATGATAGGGACCCACATTTCCTTCTAATGTTCAGTTCTCTTTCTCTTCCCCTACCCCGTGCCTCTTTTTTTTTTTTTTTTGATAGGGTTAAATGTAGTCATGAGAATAATTGCATTCTGTATGTATGGTGTTTGGAGCAGTCACCACACTGAGAGATAGCTTACTATTAGGTCAGTTTGAATTTAGATTTCAGGGGAGGGTAGAAAAGTATGGCTTTTTCCTGAATTAGAATATTCACCATTTAAGGAAATGCTAAAGTGCGGGCAGTTAATTTAAAGATTTCAATAAATAATTAGTGTCATACTATTTTCTTTTTAAGCTTAAACTTCAAAGCAGGGATAACCCCTACACCAACAGAAGGAGCTATCAGTGAATCTTGAGGTAGGTGGACAACTCTGGGAGGTGAGAAATATAAGAAGTTCAGGCTAGCAACTTGTCACGCTAGTGGTTGGGTCTTAACAGAATCTAGGATCAAGCATTCAGCAAAGAGGGTAAAGTTCACATCCAAAGACATCAGTGAAGCTAGGGAGGAGTGGGAAAGTACCATGAATTTAAGATGCCAAGCTTAGAGTGGTCACATAAAGGAAAGAGGGACAGCAGTCAGGCATCCAAAGACATAAAGTCAAGCAGGTGACAGAATCATAATACTCTACAGTTAGAATTGGAAGAGATCTTAGAGGTCAGCTAGTCTAATCTTATCTCATAGATAAGAAAACTAGTGTCTAGAGAAATGAAGGGACAGAGGTAGTAAGTAATCTCGGAGACAGAATTTGAACCTACAACTCTACGTTATAGTAAGGAGTGCCTAGAATGATTCTTAGTGTTGAACTGCATGCCACCGAGGGGGAAAAGAACACCATCTACTGACAACTGCTGCCTGAAGCTGGAGACACAAGGTCTTTGGCAGAGGGAGAGTTACTGAATGGCTCTAAGGGCCATACCCAGAAGATTAAGTTTACCTCAGAGATATCAAAAATCAGGGCAATCAAGGAGAGAACAGAAAGTGTTTTGATGCCTTTGAGAAAGAAATTCACTAATAGTACTTAAATGACAGAATAATTCTTAGTTAAATTTCATCTCACTTAGAAGTGTTTTGAAGACTTAGAAACCAAAGAAAACCTCAGAAATTTCTATTCTCTGATATATCTAGAATACAAATCATTCTTTAATTTTTAAAGTTGCAATAGTGTATGTTAAGTGTTTTGTTGAAGCTGGATATAGCAGATGACTTTAAAGGTCTGATGCTGGCTATCAGTAAGATATCATCCCTGCCTCTACAATAGGTACTTTGAGGGGTGCACCAATTCTTTTAAGGAGGCCAGGGTTCACAGAAAAAGATTTGTACTAGGCACTGAGGAAGGTAGAGGACAATCCTTTGGACTTTTTAATAATAGAGAATAACATAATAATAGAGAATAGCTAATGTCCATTTCTACCTGGAGCCTGGGAACAAATTCCTACCTAATCTTCACATCACCTCACTTATTACCCAGCGTCAGAAAGTGCAGTTGTCGGGAATAAGAGGGAATGTTCCATACTTCAGGAGGGAATTTTAAAAGAAATGACACCTGGGAAAGACTGACCCCAAGGATTCAATTTTTAATGCCCTTTTTCTTTTTATGAAAGAAAAAAGATCCTGATGCAAGAAGAAATTAGCATCATTATATTCCATTTCTAAGGTATGATAGAAGGTGTGGGTTTTTTTTTTGTCTGCAAAGTTTCAAAGAGAAGTTCGCTCAATAGAAATAAAAATGACTATACATCAGCACAAAATGATCAGCCAACAAATATTATAAGTGCTGCTGTGCAGTCACTCTACTAGGTAGGTGCCGGGGATACCAAAGACAAAAGTAAAACAATCCTTACCCACAAGGAGTTTATATTCTAATGGCAGCGATGATGGCATAAACTGAGATCAGTATTTATTGAATATATACAACATGAATACAATGTAATTTGGGGAGGGTGTGTAGTTGTAATTAGAGGGACCAGGAAATGCCAATTTAAAAGATTTATCTTCAACTGAATCTCAAGAGAAACCAGAGATTCCAAGCAGCAGAGACAAGGATGGAGTGCATTCCAGGCATGTGGAGACAGCAAATGCAAAGGTATAGAAATGTGAGATGGGTGAGGGAGAGCTTACCTCCTTATCCATGAAACATCAAGCACTCAGGACTGGTATATTATAGCACTTTCAAAGATGGGAGTGAGGTATCAGAAAACTAGAAAGGTTAGAAAGGAACAGGTGGTAAAGAGACTGAAATGTCAAAAACAGGAGTTGGTATTTTGATCTTAGAGTTTGTAGTGAGACACTGGTTTATATTGAACTTTAGGAGAGGGTAATATGATACCTCCTGAATTTTAGGAAAATCCCCTTGACAGCCATGTAGAAAAGATGTAGTAGAGTGTGGAGAAGCTTGAGGCAGGAATACCAAATTAGGAGGCTGTTGTAGTAGTTCAGATAAGAGGTGATGGGGGGGAAGGGGAGGGCTGAATTCAGTGGTGGCTATATGAATGGCCAGAAAAGTACAAATTCAAAAGATATTGTAGAGATAAAAATGAGATTTAGCCACTGATCACACTCAGTGTGATGTCACTGAGAATGAAGACACAGGGATGTTGTTACAAATTAGAGTGATTTTTGGAAGGATAGCGGTGCCTTGACAGTGCTATAGGAAAGGGTGGAAGAGGGATATGGTTGGGATGGCTATAATGACTGATGTTTTGGACATAGTGAGCTTGAGGTACCCATGGGACATACACTTTGAAATATCCAATAGGCAGTTTGTGATGCAGGACTGGAGAGCTGTAGAAAGTCTAGGACAAGATCAAAAGATTCTTCACTCATGCTTTTCTTTGAGGCCTGGAACTTTTAGATTGTTTTTCATGTTCCTTCATCTAGTTGCTTTTCTCAGGCGGAACACTGAGGAAGAATGAAGACAAGTACATGTGCTAATTATCAGGAGCCCTGCAGCTCTTGGAAGACTGCCTGATCAATACATTGCACTATGATACTTTCTAATTATATTTAAGACATAAGAACTTGGAGTGTCAGTGATGATCATGTGGATCCTTTGAACTGCTGGACCAAAGAACAAGATTCTCTAGCTCAATCACTCCTCCTAAATGGTTTAAGAGATGCTGATGCCCCCTCTCCTTTGTTGTTATTCGGTCATTCAGTTGTGACCTACTCATCTTGACCCTGTGGGCCATAGCACTGCAATGTTGTCCATGTGGTTGTCTTAGCAAGGACTATGAAGTGGGTTTGCTATTTCCTTCTCCAGTGGATTAAGGCAAATGGAGGTTAAATGACTTGCCCAGGGTCACACAGCTAATCAGTGTCTGAGGCCAAATTTGAATGTGGATCTTCCTTACTGGGGGTCTAGTGCTCTATCCACCAAGCCACTTAGCTGCCTCAGCTGCCATTCTCATTTACAATATTGTAATTCACAAGACTCCTGCCCACTCCTTCTCTTCCCCACACTCACACTTGAAACAGACACATATATACATTAGGATGGCAAGGCTAAGACACTAGCTATGTGACCTTGGATCAGTCACAACCTCTATCTCACTCACTTTCTTCAACTGTGAAATGGGGATTATAATAGCACTTACTTGCCAGGGTGTTTGTGAGGATCAAATGAGATGATATTTGTAAAGCACTTATCACAGTGGTGATCATATAATAGATGCTTAAAAATGTGTATGCATACTTACATATATATGTATGTATGTATGTATACATATTAGAGAAAGAGGGAGACACAGAGAGACAGAAACAGAGAGAAATGGTTGTATGTCTGTATCTATCTACATCTATCATTTATCTCTATCCATCTATCATCTATGTATCTATGTATCTATGTATCTGTCTATCTATCTATCTATCTATCTATCTATCTATCTATCTATCTATCTATCTATCTATCTATTATAGTCACAAGGCAATTTTGTATGGAAAGGAACCAGTAGGAGCAGAGGAAAGGCCTCTGGTAGGAGGTCCCTTGCTGTCTTTTCAGTTCTCTCACTACACTGACCAATAGGAGAGTTCAATGTCTTCTGCACTCTGCTAGCAACTGCCCATTAAAAATGGATAGAGCTTTTCAACAGCCTGGAAGCAAAACAAATTGCAACTCATGTGACCAAATGGACTGATTATATTCCAGTCATCAAGGCAACTTAAATTATATGGGATGCCATCTAATCCAGATTTTTGATCCTAGATTTATTCCAGTGATAGCATCAGAATCACTGAATCTCAGTTGGAATGAAACTTCAAAATCATCTGCTCCAATTTCTCATATCAAAGTAGTGCTGAAAGAAATAGTTGCCTCTTCTCCACTTGAAGACTTCTAGGGAAGGTCATCTACAACCTCCAGAGCCGATCCATTCTTTGTTAACAGCTCTAAACATTTGGAAAGCTTTTCTTATATCAACCTCTGAGAGCTGCAACTGGCACCTATTCATCCAATTTCTGTCTTTTGGAGCCCCCTCTGGGAACAAATACAGTTTCTCTTCCACCTGATAGACCTTCAGTCCTTGTAAAAACAACAAAAGTGCATTGTCTCTAATGTTTCTTTTCTACAGGTTATATATCTCTCAATTTTTTCTATTAATCCTTTTATGGCATGTTTTCCAGTCCCCTCACCATTTTGGTTGCCTTTCTCAAGACATAATTCAGTTTTTCAATTTCTGAAATAAGATATCTATATCTGAATACAATATTCCATATGCAACAACAAGTCAACAAGGTGGCTCCCATGTCATACTACTAGCTCATGGTTAGCTTGTGTTCCATTAAAATCCCCAAGTTTTCATAAAAATTATTGTGGCTTTATGTTTTTCCCATGTCTCAATAATAGTATTCTCAAGAAAGAAAATTTTTAGTAATTGTACTTTCATACATATTTACTTATTTCTACCTGTATTGATATGCATATATATGCATATGTCCACCAGAACAGATCACTACATGCAACATATTGACATCAATATATTATTAAATATATTACATGTATAAATATGTATATATACCTAGATATGTACATGTATTTGTGGTGATGAAATAAATACAGATATATATGTATATATTATATATATGTGGTGATGGAATTACATATATTTAGAATTATGTAGTTCTGAATTGATTATACTTGTGTGATACACCTTACTCTGTGCTGTGGTCCACGGAAGAGAAGAAACATTCCTACCCTTTGTGAGAGGCTAACAGCTGTTTAAATGCTGCTCCCTGTTTTATAGTGCTTTGAGGTTTTTCCTATAGAAACCAGTCAGATAAAAGGGAGTTAAGAACATTGTCAATGGACTACAATGGTATTTGCATCCTGAATTATTCTGTTAGATTCTTACCTTGGCATGTTGTAACCCTCTTGCTGAAATATTTATAATTGCCTAGTAATGTGGGAAGTAAACAATTTATTCCTATTATCTATGTTCATGTTTTGATAGGAAAAAAGAAAGCTATAAATGCCTAGGTACTAATAAGATCATAGGCTGTTCCTACCTTGTCATAATGGCTAGTAACAAATATTTGCATCAAGTCTCGGTTATCCAAATATTCCTGATGAAAAGTGGCTGAGTGGATTTGATGCAACCTTGCAGCAACGTTTTGTTCTATTGTTTCAGTGATGGACATGTAGAGTAATACAGTCCAAAGCCTTCAGGCAAAGTAGGAGTGGAATGGAATATTTACTACCTGGATAGCATGTTGTTTCTGAAGCTTCTAATTTGGGCATGCTTTAGTAACTACAATCATCATAGCATGGTGAGATTTCACCCTGAATTTTCAGCGGAAGGATTGTGTGAGGGTGATTATTTTCAACTATTTGTAGAAAAATGAACCCAAAATATCACTTGGCTTTTTAAAAATATAATACAAAAGAAAATATATTTTTGTGCAATGAGGCTTCTTATCTTAGGGGAGAAAACATTGATGGTAGCAAGTAAAGACTGTGATTTTAGGACAGCAAAGTTCTGTCTACAACAGAACAAAAGGTTTACACATTGGCTTAGTTATTATATTTAAAACTAAATTTTTTTCTATTTTTAAAAATTCATCTTTGCTAGATACAGAAGCACATTGTCATAGGTGCTACCTGGAAACCTTGGGATACTATCAAAGGGGTACCTTACTGCAAATGAAAATTGTTTTTATTTGATGAAGTTATATTAAAAGATTTCACTATGCATATTTCTCAGCATCTTTTACCTGGTTAATATTTATGCTAATGTAAACATAAACAGAATTCCAAATAGCAAAAGAATACAATGAACATCATAAAGCAAACAGAACCCTAGCTTTCCCTTAAAGACTACACCGCAAAATTCACCAATTATGCTCTTTTACTAGCACAGCTAGCCAGTTGGCCATACACACCTGTATTCCTGGATCAACAGAATGTTGAGAGGGATAAGACTAAAGTTTATGTCCAAAGCCCCCTCTGCCCCTCCTCCCTCCCCTACAGAAATAGGAAGCAGCCTCTGGACAGTTGAAGATCTCTTCTAATTTTCTGCTTTCAAAATTTCAAAGGCAGCTCTGGACAAGTGTCTTAGTTATTGTTGCCACTGCTATTGTTACTTTCTTTTAATATCTCTCTCATGGTAGACTAGAACTTCCTTCGTTAAGCAAAAAAATAATGAGGAAGGTTTTACTATTTTCTCCTTCAGATCAATTTCACTGGCTCAGCCAGTGAAATTTACATGTTTAAAGGAAATTCTGACTCCATTTCTATCGAATCCCTTATTCATTGATACAACCAACATTTTTTGAGGGCTTTCTATATGTTTTCTCATGAAATGATCACAGAGTAGCATGGTGTAGTAGAACATAGACCTCAATTTCTTCATCTGTAAGATGAGCCAATCCGAGTAAATGGTCTCCAAAATTATTTCTAGGTGAAAAAAAAAATGTGTTCTTTGATTTGATCTTCCCAAGTCCCGTGGTTAACAGCCATGGCAAATCGACTCAAAATAAAAAGAGCCATACATAGCTAGATCTATCAAGGGTTTTCTTGAATTCTAAACATTTTAAAGGTAGTCTAAATTATTCGCCATGAAATTCGCTACTATGCCTCCCAGGGAAAACTTTTCTAAACAATGTATTAAAAGATTATGTAAAAATACATCTGGGTAAATTTATAAACTTTTTTCTCCAAATGAAATTTTATAGCATCCTTTAATTAAGAGAGTTTTAAAAAAGAGGAAAGAAAAGAGGATAAAAATATTTTAATCTTTTTGTCTTTTAAAACTTCTAAATATGTTTTTAATATGCTGGTCTAGAGAAATGTCACAATCAATCTGATGCTTCCAGGGTCATAGGAAGTCACATAATCATAAAATTACAAACATTTTAGACTTGTAAATGATTCAGAGATTATCTGATCCAACAATAAACGCTTTAATAGTTTCAGATTGCCCAAAGGCTTTTGGGGGACCCTGTATTAACTATGGTGGATTTAATTTCTTGGTGTCTTCAATCTCCTTATCCTGTTCTTCTTGTTTCAGAGGATGAGAAGGCACTCGTGGCCAAGACTCATCCTTTTTTCTGTTTGATTCAATAAATTCTCTTCCTCCTTTCTTTTTTGTAAATTAAATTTATTGATATTTTTACGTTTTATAACATTAAAACTTTCTTCCAATAACCCTCCCCATTCCACTTGTAGAAAATTGTCCTATATAATAATATTTTTAAAGAGAAAAGAATAAGGAAGAGAGGAAAAATAGCAACATTAATCCATCTCAGCACAGTTCCTGGCACATAGTTTATAGATTGGCCAATATATTGAAAAAATATGAAAATATCTGCAATGCACTATCCGTATAGGCCCCCACCTCTGTAAAGGAGTAAGGAATATGTGTCCGGGCAATGAGGTTGTCTTCTCATATGTGCTCTTTTGGAAACTTGGTTGTACTTGGTAATTTTACAGCATTCACCTTTGTTTTGTGTTGGCTTTTCCATTTATGTTCCCATTGTCATTGTGTAAATTATTTCTTACTCTGTTTATTATTTCACTTTATTTCATGTAAATCGTTCCATGCTTTTCTCTGTTCATCAAATTCATCATTTCTTATAGCATAGTAATATTTCAATAAATTCTTATACCACAATTGGTTTAGCCATTCCAAAAATTAATGGATATCTATTCTGTTTCCATTTCTTTGCAATACTGCTATAAATATTGTAGTATATAAATGTTTTTCTTCTTATGAATGACCAGCTTGGAGTATGTGGTCAATTTATTTGCATGATTCCAAATTGTCTTCCAAAATGGTTATGCTGACTCCTTGAATAATGTACTAATGTATCTATCTTCCCCAAAACCATCTAACATTGACTAATCTCATCTTTTGTCATCTTTGACAGTTTGCAGGGTATTAGGTGAAATATCAAAGTTATTCTTATTTGCATTTCTTTTCTTATTGACTTGTGATTTGGGGCACTTTTGTATGATTATCAATAGTTTGCAGATTTATTGAGAACTGTTAATATTGTTTCACTATTTATTAGGGAATTGATTTTGGTTATATTGTAATACATATATGTGTTTATTATATACATAAATATATTTCTGTGCATGCATATAGGTGTATATGTTACCTATATATTTTCACACATGCACATACATGTGTGTGTGTGTGTGTACACACACATGTCAGTGTGTGAGCATTGTTTATATGTCTTGGGTATCCTTATCTGAGAAATTTGATACTTTTTTGTATCTTTTTCTGTTATTATCCTAGATTCATTAATTTTTTTTCAAGTCATTTCAGTTGTCATCTGATTCAGCTACATAAAATTATCTATGGTGGACTTAATTTATCAGTGTCTTCAACCACCCTTATCTTTTTTCCTCCTGTCTCTGAAGAAATGACCTTCCTGGCCAAGACTACCTACCCCTTTTATCTTAACTTCTCCAATGGATCTTTTTCATCCTTTCATTCCAATAACCATGGTGTTCAATATTTGTTTCTCTTTTCATTTCTGTCTATGCTGCTTTCTCTGTTGATCTCATCTACTCATGCATTCTCAAGGCACCTCTCTCTGGGGACAATTCCCAAATATTAATCTGTAGTCCTTATCTCTCCTGAGTTCTTTGCACTTCTCATCACCTGCTTGTCTACTGAAACATCACATTATTACATTCTAGACTTAAAACTGATAGGACTTTAGGAGTCCATTTTGCAGATGAGGAAACTGAGGCTCAGAGAAGAATAACATGATTTTACCAAGATCACAAGCTGCCTTATTCTCATAACATCACAAATTTATTGAGATGTCTTTCTTCCTAATTTTGCCCTTCTACTTGACTTCCTTGTTTCTGTCAATAGCATTAGCAACCTCCCACTCACACATGTCCACAACCTCAGTTTCATCTTTGACTCCTCTCCACTCCTTCCACTGTACATCCAATAAATCATCAAGTCTTGCTCAACTTCGTGCCTTTAGTGTCTCACAATGTTCCTCTATTATCATTGCAATGCGTAGCTAGGTGGCACAGAGATACAGTGCTGGGCCTGAGTCAAGAAATTGAACCTGAATTCAAATCCAACCCCAAATATGTACTAGCTGTGTGACCCTGGGCAAGTCACTTAATCCAGTTTGCTGAATTCAACATCTTCATCTGTGAAATGAGTTAGAGAAGGAAATGACCAAACCATTCTAGTATCTTTGCAAGAAAATCCCAAATGTCAGAAACAACTGAATAACACCATTGTAATAGACAGTCATCATTTCATTTCTGTAATCAGTGGTCATAATTCCACATTGAGTACTACAAAATCTAAATAGTGTCTCTCACTTCAATCCCTGCTTCTTTCAATCCATACTATAGATATCTGCAATAATCTTGCTATGCACAAATCAGATCATATCACTTCACTGTTGAAAACATTCAGAGGCTCTTCACTGGTGATTGATTTAAATCTGAATTCCTTAGTCTAATTATCAACAGCCTTATACACTATCTCCAACTTGCTTTTCCATTCTTATTTCATGACTATATGACCCAAATTTTTATCCTCTATAATCCAGCAAAAGTGGACCTCCAAACTTGTTCCATATTTTCTCACCATTTTAAAGTCTGATCCTTGTAGCACATGTATTGGGGATGGAGTAATTGATCAATGCCATTTTCCAATCAGTTTGATGAGCTACAAGATTATATGGGAAAGGAGTTAATTGTTTAATAACCTCAAGTAAGTTTTTGTAAGGGCCTGGGGTGGGAGTGTTGGAGGAGATTCTAAGCAGCAAGCTGGTACTATGGGTTCAGGGGATCAAGTGCATCACTTTGGAAAGTGGAAGTCAGTGGAATGATTGAGGGCTTCCTTATTAGTAGTTCCAAATTAATTTCCCTTCATAAGTCCTAACTCTAGAATTAGTGATGCCATAAGTATAGAGGAATTTAGGGCCCTGTGGATGATGGAAAGTGAGATAGGAGAGAGATGAGAGAGGGAAAGGGAGGGGGAGAGGAAAGGGGGAAGAGGAGGGAGACAGAGAGAGAGAGAGACAGAGAGAGACAGAGAGGTGCAGAGAGACTGACAGAGAGAGAGAGAGAGAGAGAGAGAGAGAGAGAGAGAGAGAGAGAGAGAGAGAGAGAGAGGAATTATGTCAATTGTTTATGAGCTAGTATGAGTCACTTTATGTGTTTTGTATTTTCTGTAGAACAAAATAAAGACTGTTTTGTATCCATTACATTATTACATTGAACGAGTTACCTTCTACTCTTCAGTTCTTTCTCAGGCCATCTCCCCTTCATTGGTTATGCTTTCTTCATTTTCCCATCTTGACTCCCTGGTAAATCATTTCAACTTTACACAATCCTCTTCTCTTCAGTCCCTTTTCCTGTTATCCTGTTGACTAGTTTGCCTTGCCAAAACCTAGTCGAAGGTTAACTTCACCATCTTCTACCTCCACTACTATCCATGTCCTGAAAAATGATACTAGAGTAATTATAAAACCATTCTGCCTGGAGTCACTTCAAATTTATATTAAATGATCTCAGTTGGGTTTTCACTGCAGCAAGGCAATCTTTTACATCTCCCTAATTGATTCACTATCCCAACTAACACAGCAGCATTTTCCAGTCCTTTTCCTCTTCCTTCAAATGTCTTTTAACTGTACCTCTCCCCACTATTTCAGCTGGGAGTCTTTCTTTATATTTCACTTTAAAAATTAAGTTGATCTTCAGAGAGTTCTGTTTTCTCCCTTCCTCCTTATTTAACATCACTCAAATGCCCTCTGTTACTATTTTCTTCTTCACTATTGTTTTACATAAAGAGGCAGCCCTTTTCCTTATTAAGGAAAACTCCTCTATATGCACAAGAAATTCCATTTTATCCTGTCTTCTGAAGTAGATTACTTCCTCTATCAACTCTACTCTTTCATTAGTCTTCATACTCTCACTATTTCCCTATTGCGTCCAAGCATGTCCCTATCTCCCCAGTCCTCTTTAATCTAAGTGCCTTACCTTTGGAATGATCCTAAATTAATCCTGTATATAACTTTTTGTTATTATTCAGTCTTCAGCTGTGTCTGACTCTTCACTGCCCCATAGAAAATAGCATGCCAGGCCTCTCTGTCATGCACTATATTCCAAAGTCTGTCCAAACTCATATTTGCTGCCTCCATGACACTATCCATCGATTTCATCCTCTGCCATTCCCTTCTCCTATTGCTTTCAATCTTTCTCCATATTAGGGTCTTTTCTAATAAGTCCTGTCTTTTTATTGTAGCTATAGTATTTAAATTTCAGCTTCAGTATTTCTCCTTCTAATGAATAGTCTGAATTTCTTTAAGTATTCATTGATTTGATCCTTTTGCTCTGCAAGGGACTCTCAAAAGTCTTTTCCTAGCACCACAATTCAAATGCAGGGATTCTGTGGCATTCAGCTTTTCTTATAACCCAACTCTCACAGTCATACATTACAACTGGAAAAATCATAGGTTTGACTCTAGAAACATTTGTTGACAGTGTGAAGTCTCTATTTATTAGTTTGCTGTCCAGATTTGCCACAGTTTTCCTTCCAAGAAGCAAACATCTTTTAATTTCATGGCTGTAGTTGCTGTCTGCAGTGATCTTTGAGCCCAAGGATACAAAAATTAACATTGCTTGCATTTCTTTTCCCTCTGTTTGCCAGGAAGTGATGGGAATAGTTGCCAGGATCTTAGGTTTGTTTGTTTGTTTGTTTTTTTTAATATTAAGCTTCAAGCCAGCTTTTATACTCTCCTCTTTTACTCCCATCAAGAGGTTTCTTAATTCTTCTTCACTTTCTGCCAACAGTGTTATGAGATTGTTGATATGTCTCCTGACAACCTTAATTCTGGCTTTTGATTCATCCAGCCTGGCATTTCATATGATGGTCTCTTCATGTAAGTTAAAAGTGTGTGTGTGTGTGTTCATCTTTCATTGCTGAAGAAGACCATGCCATCAGAGAAATAATGACATGACTTGCACTTGACTTTGTTTAGAGTGAGGGAGGGCTGTGTAGGTCACCAACCTCACTTCTCCTCCAGAGCCATCTGAATTCAGTGACCAGATATTCATCAGGATGACTGAAGATGACCCAGGATGAGGCAATTGGGGTTAAGTGACTTGCCCAAGGTCGCACAGCTAGTGAGTGTCAAGTGTCTGAGGTGAGATTTGAACTCAGGTCCTCCTGACTCCTGCACTGGTGCTCTACCCACTGCACCACCTAGCTGTACTTCTTTTCCAACCTTAAACCAATCAATTGTTCCATGTTCTGTTCTAAGTGTTGATTCTTGGTCCACGTACAGAAAAGGTGATTTGGTACTCCCATCTTTCTGAGTACTTGCCACATTTTCTTGTGATCCACACAGTCAAAGGCTTTGGTGTAGTCAGTGAACTAGAAGTAGATTATTTTTTGGAACTCCCTTTCATTTCCCATAATCTAATGAATGTTGGCAATTTGGTCTCTAGTTCTGTCTCTTCAAAAACCAGCATGCTCTTCTGATAATTTTTGGTTTACATACTGCCGAAGCCTACCTTACAGAATCTTAAGTATAACCTTACTGGTATGTGAAATGAGTGCAATTGTTTGGTAATTTCAACAGTCTTTACCATTGCCCTTCTTAAGGAATGGAATGTAAACTGTCTTTTCTGATCCAGTGGCTATTGCTGAGTTTTCTAAATTTGCTGGCATATTGAGTGCAGAATTTGAATAGCAGGATCTTTTAGAGATTTTCAATGGCTCATCTGGAATTCCATCACCTCCACTAGTCTTATTGTTAGCAATGCTTGCTAATTCCTGCTTGACTTCTCTAGGATATCTGGATCTAGTTCTAGATCACAACATTGTGATTATCGGTGACATTAAGATCATTCTTGTACAGTTCTTTGCATAGTGTTACCACCTCTTCTTAATCTCTTGTGCTTCTGTTAAGTCCCTATCATTTTTGTCTTTTATCATGCCCATTTTTGCATGAAATGTTCCTTTGACAGCTCTAATCTTCTTGAAGATATTGCTTGTCTTTCCCATTCTGTTGCTTTCTTCTTTTTAACATCATTCATTTAAGAAAATTTCTTCTGATCTCATAGGACTTTGTATTTCTCTTATAACTTCTCGGCTGTTTTTCATTTTTATGTATTTGTGTCCATGTCTTATCATAAACTCTTTCAAGTTGGGACTGCTGTTTTTGTTTATTATTTTTATGTTTGTTTTTGTTTTGTGTTTTGTGTTCACCTGGCATGTTGAAATGAACAAATAAGTAGATGAGTTTTTTTTTTTGAGTGAACACGGAATGAATGTGTAGTGAAATGCAGTATTTTCAGGGTCCTCTTATCTTCAAAATATTTTTCAGGATCTCTCCCCTTGTTCCAATCCCAAATTGAAAACACTACTACCATCATTACTACTACTACTGCTGCTGCTGTTACTACTACTACTACTAGTATTATTACTAAGAAATATAAATATTATCAGAAAGGATTCTTTATGTGTCCTAAAACATAAAAGGAGAACTTTTCATTTATCCTTTTTAATGATTTTACCTTGTTATTGTTTTTAGTTTGTGTATTTGTTAGAGACACTTCTTACCCCCTTGTTTATAATACTTTGGGACTTTTTGGCCCCTAACATACTTGGAAATCAGTCATAAGATGAAAGTTTAAAAAGAGGGCAGTACTTATTCCAGATACATCAAACACTGTTTATAATGAGATGTAGAGGTATAAACATAAAGTAACTGTAAAGTCATGTTCATTGAGCATATTGAAAAAACATACCTGAATATATTCTCACAAAGGATGTCTGGGACCCTTCAAATTTGTCACCTCAGAGGAAGATGCACACACTTTAATAATGCTATTACTTGGAGAAAAAAATGAAACTTTGTAGGGAACTGTCTTTAAAATCTGTGGTATATCTTTTTGAATATCTTTAGTGGTGGTGAATCTTTGTCTTTTTCAATGCAGAAGGGAAGACGAGGTGAGAGTGATGGAACATGATAGCTATCTTCAAGTATTTAAAGAACTAACATGTAGAAGGGGAATTTGACTGGTTTTATTAGCCCTCAGAGAACAGAACTAGGGTAATTGGACAAAGGGGGGAGAGGCATATTTAAGTTTCATATGGGAAAAAAATGTCAAAAATTAGAATTATCTAAAATTGAATAAGTTGTCTCACCAAGTCACAACTTCTATGTCACTGAAGCTCTTGAAGAAGAGTGTGGATGACCACGCACTAGGGATGCTATACACAGGATCTTTGTTCAGGTATGAGTTAGATGGGATGAATTCTACAAAGTCTTTTGGCTCAAAGGTTATGTGTTAGTTTTGATTCTTGGAAACAGCAAAAAAACTCTTAAACTTGGTGAATAAAATAGTCATTAAATTGGTTAATACTAATTAGGGCAAAAAATTATATAATAAAATAAATGACTGATTTGCTTATGTGGATAATAAACAGACCCTCAAGATAGATATTTAAGAAATCCAGAAAAATTTCAAGTAATGACAGTATCATTAAGGTAAGTATATAGTCGCATGAGGAGACTTCTGTTACAAGAGCCCTTCATCTGCATATCTAAGTACTGGTTTGTTTAAGAAAAATACTACCTTGCACACAACAGTCATCTAATATATGTTTATGATACTGAATTGAAATTTTAGAAAAGCATTTACATACTATAGAATAACAACCCTTATGCCTGCATATATTTATGTCTTGAAGGGCAAAATAGATTGTGTGCAGTGTTCTAAGAACTGGTCCATCAATTCACTCTGTGACCTTGGTGGACAAGTCATTTGACCTCTCTCTCCCACTGCTTTTCCATCTGTAAGTTGAGGACAAAAACATTCCCTCCCTAACAATAGATTTATTTATTTATTCATTCGTTTATCGACTCATTCATCTATTTCTTTGTTTATTTATTGGTAAGTGGAAGGTTTAGAACTTATCAGAGAGAAAGCAAAAATCACATGTTTTTAAACACAAAAGTAGTGAGATGGTAATGTGTAATGGGTTAAATTGTATATACTTAATATAAAATTTTCCATAAATGAATATAGTGGCACAATATTTTCCAAAGAATCAGCATCTTGTAGTATTCTTAGCTTCTCAGAGTAGATATCCACCAAGATTTGATTCCTTTTGTGAGAATTAGAAAGTAAAGGGAATATTCCTGACATCATGAAACCTTTCTCTGAGCCATTCTGTCCCCACAGATTTTTTGTTTTATTTTAATTGGAATAGTCACAAAATAAAGCTTAATTTTCTGGAAGAAAAATAAGAAATGGGTAAATCATTTACAATGGAAACAAGATAGAACACAATGTGTTAGTTTTTTTTTTCTTGCAAAAGGAAAAAAAGAGATTTTTTAATTCTTCTGCTTGATGATTTTCTAGGGAAAATGAAAATCGTTACAACTTTTCATTAACTGGAAGATTGTACATCTTTGTTATTTCACCAAATGAGAATTGTAGTAAGTAGAAATCTAAGCTTAAATCCTGCCTTGTTGTTTAGGTGCATAATTCTTTCCCTACTTTGCATGTCTGGAACTAATGTGGTATTAAGTATATTCTAATTTTAAAGAATTTAATACATGCATAATCTGCTTTACAAGCAGCGATTAGATTTTTTCATATTAAAATAAATCAGCAGGACAACTGAGAGGGCACAAGTTAGGCCATATTCATTTTTACAAAATCCTTTAAAACACAAATGCACATTTACACACACACAGACACACACACGTTTCTTTTGCAAGCATGGATATGTATCTCTGTTTTAAGCTGCATTGTTTGTAGCTTCCATCCAGAAGAAAGTTCACATTAGAGAGATGACATGATCAGGACTGTATTAAGATTTCTAATGTTAAGATAGATCAAAGAAAATGGGGAAAAGGATTATTCTACAGTGAAAACATTTTAGTCACATTTATCACTTGGTGTAGAAATTCCCAGATTTTGTGATTATTTGAAACATATTCTGTCTCTAAGATCACCTTTGCTTCTCCAGTACCCAGGGTAAAACTTTTTTTTTTTTTTTAACTATTCTGACTACTGTCCTAATCTTTCAGCTGCCTAACTCAAAATGAGTGGTTTTTCTCTCAGAGTATTTTCTTGACATCTTCCTTTGCCTAAATATCCTATGTCTGTAATTCTAATGAATCTCTTCACTGAAACGTTATTTCATGCCCTTCAAATGAGAATACAGATTTTGTCAAGTAAAGTTAGTAGATTATAATAACATGAAAGAAAAGGATAAATTAGGAAGATAGTATGCACTTTATAAAGATATTAATTAAGAGACTTAAAAATGATGCATTTCTTTTGTGATTTGAACTGGTGTGTGTGTGTGTGTGTGTGTGTGTGTGTATGCAGACTGCAGTTGCAAAGTCCTGTTAGGAAACCCCACAAATCCTACCTGGAGGCAGAAAAATGGATTTAGTATCTCTCAGGTCCTTTCAGTCTTAGCATTCTATGATACCCTTGTATCTTTATTCTTATCCTCCACTGTGGATGTTATTTAATATTTATTTACATAGTTTCCAAGGATTGCTTCTATAGCTAAAAATGTAATTTGTTAAACATTTTATTTTAAAGTTAGGTCACATGTATTTCTTTTTAGGCATTTAAAGGAAGCTCTTCTGGTTTACCTGCAGAAATCTGTCATACATGGAAATATTTTACACAGTTTTTCTATATATTCCCATGGAATTCTTTGAATATGTAAAAGAAAAAGCAGTTGCTGGTGCTATTTTTTTCCATATTGGAAGTAATAATATTGGTGAAGCTTAAAGAACTCTAGAAAGTTATGTCTGGTAGTATAAATATATATTATTAATAAGCAAAAATTAAAAATCAATTTTTAATTTTTGTAAAGTGAACTATGTTCTTTCTGGAACCATTGATAGTTTCTAGTAGCAATGTCTGCAGAAAAAGAAACGAAAATATTTCTTTTCTGTAAAATTCATACTCAGTGTTGTCTTTGTACCTTCAAATTCCTCATTTTAATAAAATACCATCCCCACACATCATCAGCTTATGCAAAAGCAAGCAAAAATAGAGATGTGGGGGGGAAAATCCTGAAGCCCATGTTTACATGACTTCTTAACACTTTTTAAAAATGGAATAAAAAGAAATTATTGGAACATTTTTAGGGATTAGATTTTTCCACTCTAAAAGACATATATTAGGGGCATTTTATACAGTACAGTGTATTTGTGGTTTTTGTGTAGGGGAACAGCTTTTCTTACTTAAAATGTTCTGATGTGCATGGAAAGAGATACATCAATGGATTGATTGGTTCCCTTACTAAAGGTTATCAAGGCAGCTTCTTCTCCCTTTCCATTCCTCACTTATTCCCCTCCCCCATCCATTTCTGAGATCCTCTCTCTCTCTCTTTCAATATTAGTGTGATTTGGTCTTGCAGAGATGGTGTTCAGATATGATACCAAAGGTGCAGCCTCTCTTTATTTATATGTTTCAGGTTATTGCACGTATTTTCATCTTTGACTTTTCTTAGCAAATTATATATATATGTATATATATATATATAATATGCGTATATTATATGTATATATAATCAATTGGATTTTAAACAAAAAGCATATTCTCATTACACAGAAAGGACCACATTTTTGTATGTCATACAAAGCACTTCCTAAAATTCTTACTTTGAAGCATTAATATGATTACACTTACCCTGAGTTTTTTTTTTCTTAACGAGACTTGCCATCCAATAATTCAAAAGACAAGAAACTCTGAAACAGTATTTCACAAGAAGAGTTTGAGCACCGACTTCCCTGAAATCCTGAGGGGGGGTGTTTTTCATGGTTTGTTTTTCTATTTATATTTTTGTTAAATAAACAAAACCAAAAATCATTAGTAACAAAAAATACCACTAATAAAAACAGGAAGAAATATTGTCATAGTTTTCTTTTATAAAGTATTTTTATACTACCTTCTAGAATTAGGAAACTATGAAGTAGTTTTGTTTAACATACTTATAAGTCATGTAAAACATTCATTTAGAGTTACACTATAACCAATTATTTTTATAATCAAATATTTCATCAATTACAAAATGCATTAATTTTTTTCTCACATCTCATTTAGATAGAAAAAGGCAGCTATTTCCAAATACACACTCACTGTAAACACCCTTGTTTAGCCAGACCACATTAACTTAATCTTTCATTATTTTCTTTAAAAATAATGGTATTTTCTTCCTATGGAATTTATTTAACTTGCCTCCCTAGAGCACTTTGTAAAATTAACAAATGACGTGTACAACTAAAAAAATTAAATATTACTTTAATACTTGATGAAACAAAGATGATTATATCATTAATACTTTCCAAATACTTCCTAGAAATTAGGGCTGATTCATTTTTTTAAGACAAATAATTCAGTGTCATAGAATGCTAATAATATATGTATTTCTTTCAATGATTCAGAACTCTAGAAAATTTCTGTATAAGTATATGAATCAATTAATTTATAATATATAGTATAAAATTCTCATTTTGTAAAGTGGGTGGTTACTATAAAATATTAAAAATAACTAAATGTTTATATTTCATATAACTTTTCTTTATGGAAATCTATTTTCTTTAATACTCTTATTGCAGTGTTGTTGAAAGAGTGTATTTCAAACTAAAATTAATTTTTGTTGTATTTACATGTCTCTATTGTGTACAGAATTGAATGGAACTGGTTCAGATATTTGAAGTTTATGAATTACATACGATAAATGGTGATTTCCTGTCTTATATTGTAACCTAAGAATGTTCTTATAGTACCTTACAATCAAACCTAATGAATGTTTATTTGTCATTATCAGTGGTATAAAAGCAGATAATAATGAACATGAGATAACATTAAATTTATCAATTGCTGTTTTGGTCATTATATTTTTATGAAAGAGTGCAAGATATTTATTTATACCAGGAAAGCAAAGACTTAAAACAAATAAAATTGTTTCTATAAATATAAATTATTTTTTAATAATAGAAGTATAAATTGCTATACAATTTAGTACCAAAAAATAAAAAAAAATTGCTACTGAATAATAGCAATATTCAATCATTCCAATTAAGTTTTTATTTTGAAAAATTCCTTGTACTTTCTTTACATTCTTACGATACACCATAAGTTTCATTGTCATGATACATTTATTCATTCATGTATCTGTTCATCCTATGTTGCATCATATAATCTTAACACTTGCTATGCTGGAAATATAAATTTAGAAAACTCCTTGCTAGCCAAGCCTTTAAAATTTTATACCTCTATCCATAAAATAAAATGATTTAAGTAAAGGCTGAATTTGATTTTGAAAGATGCAGATTTTTTTCTTTCAAAACGTGATTAGTAAGTGTCCATTTTCGTGTTATCATTAGTGATAGAAGCAGTCTCACTTAGGCACCCTGTCATTCTGTTTAATACAAGTGTATCCTAGTGTAAAAAGCTTGTTACACTCATTTCTAATAGCAAATTATTTCAGCTCCCCTTTATAGAAGACACTTGTACCTAGTATTTTCAAACATGATGCATACTTTCACCAAGAGGTTAACATCAACATAAGCCCTGTAATATGTATGCAGAAGACATCCACAAATGCAACACAGCAAATATTCAATTTAACCTTTGGGTCAGCATACATGTCTAAATATACACATGGTTACAAAGGAGACATATCCAAAGGCAAAAAGAAAGTTTAGCTTTTTCTCTTTTCTCCTTCCTTCATTTCTTCTTTCCTTCTTTCCTTCCTTCTTTCTTTCCTTCCATCTTTCCTTCCTTCTCTCTTGTCACAATGGATAAAAGAAGCTCTCTCCATAGAAATGGAGTGTGTGCTGATAGGAAAAGGGGGAGATAGTTATTTCAAAAATGATAAGCCAACATTGGATTCTGTTATCATTTTAATTTGACTATGGTAACAAAACACAAATAGCCAAAACTATCTGTTAAATTGGAGATACACCTGCTCACTTGTAATTTCCATACTTTTGATTTGTGCTCTGACTTTCCAACTTTTCCATTTTCAGGCAATTGTACCATATGAAACTGACAGCAATTGTTCTGATTCATGGTTTAGGAGGAGTAGCTGATTAATCCCATGTCAGCAGTCTTGACCCTATGTGGAAAATAGAACCAGAGAAGGCCTACTCAACAATATATCAAGGGACATAGTTGTTTTATTCCCCTTGCTCTTAAGTATAATGTAAGTTTAGGGTGGTGCAGGGTAGTAATTGTGGTATTTGATTCATTTCTTATTTATGTTGCTAAAGAAATTATTTTCCTCTGTATTTGCACAATTATTTCCTGGAAAGAAATGTATCAGACCATTATGCTTTCATCTAGTCAGTTGTATATGTTCTATTAAAAAATAATTTGGCTTTTTTTCTGAATTAAAGTCATTAAAATAATTAGTCATAAAATTATAGTTTATTTTATTATTAAGAACTTTTGACTAACTGGGGACATATTTCAGTTTCTCATTTTAAACTCTCTCCTTTTAGAAGGATCTGAAAGTTTTTCCACAATAATGCAAATGTACAATATGTACATGTATGTACAATAAAACTACTACAAAAAATATCCAATTCCAGAACCACATTTAATACAACAATTTCCATTTTAAAGGAGAAAGCAAAGGTACATTTTTTTTTCCTGAAATACTAAATACAAGCTTTAAAGAAATTATTTTTGCCTTAGTAATACTATTTTCACAAAAGCCTTAAAATGGGTATAGCCTTCCATGGTGCATTAGTTGAAAATTTTTACTGTTATGTGTTATGTTCCCTGAAATTATGATAAAACAGGATGAATAAAGAAGCATTATAGTTTTCAAAATGAACTGCACATGCAAGAGAGTTCTAATATAGGTGTTTTATTTATGACGATTAAACAGAGTGGCATGCCAAAAGAAGTTGGAAATCTTTCTACAAGATGCTAATTCTTAAAGCGGAGGATGCTCTATTTGGTGGTCACAGAAGAGAATGTGGATTTCTTATTGTAAGCCATGCACAACTAGTAAAAGGCAAAAAAAATGTACATAGTATAACTAGGGAGAGCTGAAATCTGCTGAAATCTTCTCATGTAGACTGCATAATAGCACTTCAAATGGCCCCTTTCTGTCATCCACTGTAACCATCACACTCCCATTTCTGCTGCAGTCAGGTGAACTGTCAAAGACCTATTACGGTTGGCTGCATAGAATTCTGAAGGAAGACAAATCTGTACAGTTTTTTCCCTCAGACAATAAATGGTTCTTTTTGGGCACATTTAGATTTTTCCTAGGCAATTCAGAAACAAAAAATAGGAGGTGCTTTCCTGTGTTCTTCCCCTCCCACATTCATCCTTACTAACATGCAAAGCACTTTATTTTGGCTGAAACCTTTAGTATAAATGTGTAGCTTTTTGATGGAGGCAGATTTGCATTTCTGTAAATGGGTAAGATTTTATTTTATTTTCACTTATTCACTATATATGGTATAGAACTTTAGAACTGAATATATCGTGTTGATTTGTGTTTAGTCCCCATTTAAAAAACAGTGCACCCAGTTGCTATGTAAATTACATTTATGTATATATAATATACACACATATACATGCAATATATTATATATACATATATATGTAAAATATAAAAATAGTCAATAGTCTTACACAATTTAGAAATCAAGATTAATGAAGCCCTGAAAATGATCCATGCTTTTTAAGTGTGGCTTTTTTAAAATAGTGCATAATCAGAAAGGGAAGGAAATTATTTTGATATGTAACAGTGTACCTTCAGATCAGCCCAACTTCATAAATAAATGTTTGAAAAAGCAGTACAGAAATGGTGTTCCCATCCCCCCCAAAAATAGCCTTTCTTCAGAGAGGAGTGCTCTGTACATTCTGCTAATAGATATAGCCTCAGCAAAAATTAAATTGGGAGTCTATTGTATATCTTATAGCTTCAATATGGACAGGACTGTCTTTTAAAGAAAATGTCATTTTTGATAGACCACCATGGTGAGTTTTTGATATTAAAAGATCTTTGAAAATTATCTTCCTGGTCTTCCTCCACAACACACACCTCACCTTTTTCAGGTAACAATTGTTCTTCCATGCTAGCCAGGAAGGACAATCATATTTTTCTTATTCCCAGAAAGATAGAAAGAAACAGCTTCATCCCCTCCATCCTTTCCTTTTTTTTTTTTTTTTTGCCTTTTGGATTCTATTTCTTTTTAAACTTCCAAAACCCCTTCTGCTTCATTTATGCATGTGTGTCTATTAAAACTGCACGCATCTCAAAAGACATTCAAACACCTTGTCAATAATGTAGTAAATTAAACAACTGGCATCAGAGAAGCATCTCTCAGTGAATTTCCTCATTAGCAGTCAACTATTTTTGGATTATTCAAAGATTAGAGCTTTAACATTTGGTAAATTTTAAATAGGACATCCTTTATGTTTAATATGAAAGTATATTATAATAGACAGTAAGTGAAGTCATTCATTTTGATCATTTTAAGAAAAAAATGTTAAAATTCAACCTAATTTTTGTGAAAACAACAGCTTTATTTACTAGGTTTCATACAGCACATTTCTTGTAAAAAAATATGATATAATTTTGCATTTTGAAGCATTGTGATAGCATTCATCAAAAATAAAAGCTAAGCAGAATACAAATTACGTATCTCTCAATCAGAGGGAGTTTTGTTTCTAATGTCTAGAATATATTATTGAAGGAGAGTCTTAGGGTATCTTTACTAATCTGATAGTTCTTTCTGCCTTTTTTTTTCCCCTCCTGCGAGAGGCAGCATGTAGCATCTAGGAAGAGCTTGATGTTTCTCAGATAGCATGGTTTAGAAAATGTTGTTTGCAAGCTTATTTGCTTCTGTGTTATGTTTATAAGCAGGAGAATATAATTCATTTCTGCATATCTGCTAGACTGGACAAATCAAGGTGACAATCCATGGTTAGCTCTGTCAGGCCCTTTGTCCCGCTACTGCTGTGAATCGAAAATACAATGGAAGCAAAGTGGAATATATAACAGTCCAGCTGCCTTGTTGTGACAGCACAGTCCCACTATTACAGTGTGTCAGCTCATGTTTGTAGACCAGTAGCCAATCCATAAGATGACAATGCAAATTGTGTGAAAATTCTTCCATAAGATAACAAATCATGTCAAGGAGGTGGGGGTGGGGGTAGAAAATGGAAACTTGTCTTGGAAAAATAATGACTCCTAAAAGGTTATATTTTTGGTACAATGATCACATTGATATGCAGGGCCCACTTTCCAACTTGCCTGTGCTCCTCTAAGATGTAGGTAGGTACTTATGCTGAAATCTATCATCCAGTGTCTGTTCGCGGGGTTCTGCATTAATGTTACTTTTAGGGCTGTTTATATTTCATTTAAACATGCAATTAATCATCTTTACTGTGTTGATGCTACTAGCGTCAGCAGTGTGACTTAATTAAATTTAAAATTATTGTACAGTAAATATGGGCTTCCAACTAGCCAGTCCAAATTAAATACTGTGGTCTATTTCTTACCCATGGCGTTTTCCAATTTAAGTGTTCATTCAAAAGGTTACTTTTCACAGACCTAGACCTCTTGGAAAAAAAAAAAAAAACAGCTGTTATCCAACTGGAATAGCTCTGTTCCCATGTGGACTGTACACCTATCTATTATCTCTGTGTACAGTATATAACTACACATGTAATCGCTATTTATTACATTCCATTTAATATTCATGTAATTGTATGCCTAATGGTCTTGGAGTCCCATTTTTCTCCTAATCATTCTTCTCTTTTGTCACATCAGCCCCTGAGCTGCTTTAAAAAAAAAAAAATCTCTCCTCCATTTTGTCTCAGTCTAGTAATCAAGCAATTAGTCCACAAAATGGAGGTGCTGTGCTGTGCTGTGCTGTGCTCCGCTCCGCTTTCTCTTCCACGGCATGTGTGAATTGGATGGCTTTTACCTGTTCAGAAGCACAGGCAGAACAGCTCACTGTTGATCTTGTTAAACTAGCCTCTAAAGAATGTCCCCGTGATGTCAAATAAGTGGCTCTTGCTTAGGGGAAACCTTAGAAGATTGAGACCTTTCTGGTGTTGGCACTAGATAATTTCAATGCATGCCTTACCTGCACATCTGGAAAAGAACCTGGCCCTCCATGGAGCAGAAAACCCACCCTACTCCCAGCAAAAATAAAACAAATGAACAAAAAAAAGGGTCTGTTATCAAAGCATTATTTCCAAAATTTCAATAAACAGCAGAACGGCCAGCATGCAGGGTGCCAAATTTTAAAAATGTTAACTTAATTAAAAAAAAAAATGTTTATGTTTGGTGCATCCAGTGTTCCTCAGACAATTCACAACATGTCTAGCTGGGTATCAGACCAGAAATACGCTTTCACTCCTATCATATATATAATAAAGCTTTTGAATACTGGAAATTTGTCATCTGTTAAGTGCAGCTCAGGACTTCTGTGTGAAAAAGCAAAAAAAGAGCACAAGCCTTTTTTTTTTTTTTTTTAAATGCAGTGCTGCCGGGTCTGCACTTTTTGAAATTGCATATTTATCAGCTCATGAATTATTTATGAAACTGGAAAGGTGGGGGAGAATATGAGGAAGAAGAGTATAAAAAAAGTCCACGTATGCTGGGTATGCTTGGAAAGGGGGATGGATGTGTAGAATATGAATGAATGTTAGCAGTTTGACTCAAGGGTGGTTACATCGTGACCCCTCCTAGGTGTCAGGCCTCCGTTTCTGGTCACCCCCCACTCCATTCTTTAATTGCTATGTTTTCTGCTTCCCTGCTTTGCTGGGAGATGTAGTGTGAGAGGTTTAGTAGAGAATTAAAAGATTGTTTTCCTGGGAAAATGAAGTAAGCATTTCAGGTCCCTATAAAAACCTAAGGTATTTAATAAATATTAATCTTTGTCTGTCAGGCAGTGTTATTGTCAAGACAGAGAGGACAGATTGAGGATTAATGAAATGTTTCATAATTTAGAAATGAAACTATCAGCAGAATGTCCAAAGTAGGGATCAACCAAGGACCAAGCATGAGCTCTGGACAATTGAATAACCCCTCTCTAAGTCAAATCTGACTTCAATCTCCTGGGTAAAAAATGAACCTCTAGTCTTTACTGAGCCTTGGTGTTCAAGCTGGCAGTTTCCTCAAAGGAATCCCCTAAAGCCCCCTCCTCCTTATCTTCACATTTAAAACAAAACAAAACATGATTGTGTGTGTTTCCATCAAGAAAAGTTTGACCTGTAAAATTCAAGATCCACAGAGAACTTGCTTCCTGAATCTGGGAAGGTTACAGGATTTGTTCTCCATCAGCATAGTGCTCAGTACAATGTGTGATTATAGGCCTTCCTGCCTCACTTGGCGGTGATGATGTCGGGAGACAGAAGAGATCAGAAGGTATTTTGGACTTAGTCAAAACTCCCCTTCATATCCCTTCCCCTAAGAACATAACAGGGTGCCTCCAGACCCCTAAAGCTAACTTCAATATCAAAGGACATTCTAAACATGGAATTCTAATGGCAAATTGTAAGAGTATAAATTAAGTAGCACAGGAAGTGTGCTAGCAAATTTAAATAATAGAAATTTAGTGGAAGGTGATGGATTTTAAGGGGAGGGTAGAGTCTGTTTAAAAAAAATCACTGCATATCTTGTGCGATCAAACTACCCATCTTTTGGTCAAAGAAATCATGAAGATTCTAGTATCAGTAAATTAAAGTTGAAAGGAAACCTCTATGTTTTATTTCTGTGTTACTATTATTAATTTGAATTTATTAACATTTTTTCCTATGGTTGATCCAAACAATCACCTGAGGTGCCATTCTTTCTTTCAACACAGAGATGTACAATATGAAACTGGGCTAGTAGAGTGTATAAAAATGTTTAGCCTAATCACTCCCTAATGACAGCGACTTATGTCCTTAGTGCAGTCGATTTGTTTCCTGGGTTTTAAAAGTAGATTATTTCCATGGTGCAGGCTTAGTGTAAGCTGTTGAGAAACCACAAGCACTGCACTTCAGCCTGAGTTTGGGACGATCGCCAAGGGTAATCTGATTAAAAGGGCATTTTTTTTATAACATTGTGCTGCTTTGAAAATTCTGTGCAGCCAGATAGAGTGGGGGCCAAAAAAAATTGCTTTTCCAAGGCTAACAAGTTTGCTTGGGCAAAATTAAAAGCTCAATTGTTCTTTTCATCCAAATTTCAAATGGATAAACAAAATATCTTTGGTAACACATCTGTTACAGACCCACCAGTCACTTCATGATTTATTTCATCAAATTTTTTTTCTTTTTTTACTTGGCCTTTAATCACTTGGGGGGACTCCATAGGTGCAATCCTGCACAGCCTTGTTTTGAGAAGGATTTTTTTTGTTTGTTTGTTTTTTAAAAAGGAAAGTCTCTAGTTCTAGTTTTGTGAACCCAACACTTGACATTTATAAACTAGCAGCTATGAAAAGTATTCACTTGCGATCTGCTCTAAGAGCCAGCACCAGTTATAGTTTAATCTGAGAACTTTAGCAGCTGTAAGTTGTTAAAAGATAATTATCATAGTTCAAATCTTGGGTGTCTTTTAAAATATGGAATATAATACTAATTAAATATGTCATGTTTGCACACACCAGAATGTACTCAAAAGATCTCATCCTACACAACCTACCTTGTTGAACTACTTTCCCATTCTTTAGCTGTATCTAAATAGGCAAGTGAAGACAAATAACTATATCTTAAGTCCATTTTGCCAACAGCTCTGCAGGAATAGAAATGGCAAATTCATTGGAGAATATCCATCCATTAGAATTGCATAGGGCTGTTCACACCCAAGTGTTTGTCCATACTACTTACATCAAAGTGTTTGAGACTCAATCAGCTTTCTGCATTCGCTGCTTCTAATGGATCTTATTGGCCTTGGGTCTCTATGGGAGAGATACAGGGCAGGTTGTTTTCTAAAAAAACAAGCTTTTCCAGAAGCCTATTAGATTTGTATATAGTGGAAGAAGGAGAAAGATGATGGGATGCTGTGCTATGTATTATATCAGGTCAGTTCTAAAAAGGAAAGCAAACAAACAATAAAAATCTTAGTATTTCAGTGACACCTTTTAAAACCATTTATCTTATAAGAAATTAGCACAAATTAGTTAATGAGGGAGATGAGCAAATCCAGTTTAAAAAATTCATGCTTCATATTTTTTAAATATTAGAAGTATAAAAATTCCATTTCTTTAGAAGGAGATATTGTAGTTTAAATGGATTTTTTTATTCATATAATCTACAACATCTAGCACATATCATAGAGCTTGGCACGTATAGTAGTTCATAAAGACTTATTCATTCATTCATTCATTCATTATTTCATTGCAATCGGTCAGAGAAGTGTTACTATTTTCCAGCAGTGGCCTATTTGTTCTTGGGGAAGAGGCTTATTGACCAATGTACTTCCTCACATAAGTGAAACTTCATAGATAAATGCCTCTTTTCTTATGACCCAAAGTGTCTCATGTCTTCTGTTTTTTAAAGTCTATGTCTCCTAGATTTTGATGGCAGAATGATTGTGGTTTCCACTGAATCTATGGTAGGGTAGTGTGGATTTCATATGGTTTACTTTATAAGGTTTTGATAATATGGAATGCTCTAAAGGAAAAAATGAGCGATCCTAGAATCCCAATCATTCTACCAGATTGGTGTATGTATACTTTGTCTCAAAGTACCTACTATATTCCTTTGTAATAGAAGACAGATTTCTTCTCATGCATTCTCAACTTCTAACAAACATTCATGTATATTGGTTCCAGAATGTGTGATTCAGTGAAGCTTGTGTAGTGACAAAATATGATATGTCTAATAAAACCTTTTTCAGAAATTGGGTCATGTTTCAGGACCATATAGTATCTTCAATCCACAACTAAACTCAACCACGTCAATGGGGGGAGTTCCTATGGATTGAGAGCATTTTACGATCTCTCTCCCTCCTGCAGAATTGAAAGGATAATTTGAGTCAGCTACATTAGTTTGAAGTCTTGGAGTTATATGATTGAGGATTTTTCAGTCCCAATGACAATGTCATTTTATAGGATAGGAAGCAGTGCTTCAGGGTACCAGTGTCATAGAATTTATTTTCTATGGCGAGATAGACAAAGAAAAATGTCATTACAGTGGAGTGGTATAGGTGAAGGGGCAAAGGGTTTTTTTTCTTACTTGTGCTATATTTGATATGTTATCTGTATGCTTGGGATTTGTCAAACCTCATAAGGAAATAAGAGATCCTGAAACCTGACCACACTGTTTTGTAGAACTTATACTATTTATTAGCTATTTTAAGGTTTTTAAGTTTAATGTTGATTAAAAAACTTAGCTTCTTAAACATGCCTTAAGACTTTTGAATTTTGTGCCACTTAAAATGAGATATTCCTATCAGATAGATGTCCTGCTGTTCTAGGGAAGGAAGGGAGAGACACCATTAAAAAAAAAAAATCTTGATAATCAAGGACACCTGTGATCCTATGCGGCTTTATGGAGCACAAAGACACTCAGTAAAGCTGTTCTCCCTCCCAAAGTAAAATGTCTCTGATCCATAAGACATTCCAGCCTTCTTCCTACAAAGAAGAAAGAAAACCATCCTACTTCAGGATCAGCTGCTGTTTCTTCTTCTTCTTCTTAAAAAAAAAAAAAAAAAAAAAAAGGAGGTTGTTGCTACTTAACATAAAGCCCTGTGACCTTACTCCCATTGCTGCTTTGAAACACCGAGCTATTTAATGATGCAAATTACAAACAGAGGGAAAACATCAGAAGAATCTGTCTGGAAATTAGCTTGTTTGACTGAAAATTAGCTAGCTTAATCGAACTTGCAGGACCGAGATTTTCTCTGCAGAAGCCTGGCTTGGAGCTTTTGTCCATTTGCATTATCTTACAGCTCAGTGGAACATTTGGAAGTGTGAGAATTGGGGGTTGGGTGGGAATCTGGTTTTAGTGACTAAATAGCTGCCTTAATTTCCTAGTTAATTTTTTTCCCAAAAAAAGCACTCGTAATATTAGACACTGTTTTTGTTTTTGCTGCCCTAGAACCTTTGAGTTAAATTATAAATACTTCTAAAGACAAGAGAAGAAGATGAATTATTCTCTCCATTAAGTAGGGAAGGGAACAACCATAGTACTCCTTACGAAAACCTTTTAGTGATGGAGATGAACATTTTGCTTGACTTGGAGGGCATCAGATGGTCTATAACATGGCTCCGTTCATGGAGAGAGCTTCATCGTAACCACTACATTTGGTTATATATTTCAGTGCATTTTTGGAAAACAGGACCACATTCAATGCTTGTTAATAATTTTTAAAGTTATGACACTATGAACTGGAATGATAAAATCTTTAGGCCATGAAGATGTATATGCGTATATATAATTATCTAATGAATTGAAGGGATTCGGTGGGCTTCAAAGTAGCATTTTCATTTTCTAAAAGAGACAACCAGTATAGGAGAGCTCTGTTAAATAACTTCAGAATATCTGTGTTTTCATATTCTTTGTGAGATTAAGATGTATGGATACGTTCTGGTTTGTAACACTGCTTCAATCTATAAATGTCCTGCCCCCTTGACCAGACAGTTCTTATTTTATATACCTAGGTGATATAATAGACATGTTCATTTGGAAAATTGTAGAACCTCTGCTAACAAATACCATCTGTTCCCTAACTAAAATACCAATTCGGGAGTTCTTTGTTAAACTGATACATGGGGATATATTTCATTTTCAAATGCCATAGAAAAGAAAAAAAGGTTCCCTCAAATATTGTTGGAAATATTCAAGACAGAAAAAGGAAAAAAAAATCCTGAAGACAATTTGCTCCTATAGTTTGGTGATTAAATAATAAAGTAAATTGTGATGATTTGAAGTTAATTCTTCTAGTGTCCTCATGGGAAGCATAATAAGGACTCACATTTCCCTCTAAAATACACACGTGTACCCACATAAACATGTACACATATATGCCATATATTCAAACATACACACATATATTTATACATAGATACCTATACATATATTATGTCTCCACAGATTTACCTATATACAATAATTTGTATTTTTTAGATTTTAATGAATATCTTTAGTAATAGTGACAGAACTACTTTCCAGGACTCTAGTAGTTAGGAAATGTGCCATATTTAGCCATTGGTGATATACTGCAATTCCAACCTTTCATCAATCAATTAGACCTTACACTTCTATTTGATTATATGAATTTTGAAAGTTATTTGTTAAAATTAAAAAAAACCATTATTTTCATAATGATTTGTCAGACTATAGATTTCTCAGCCATGGCAGCTTCTAAAGCATGATTCTACATGGGCAGAATCAAATAACTAAAAAACCATAATCCTACATATCGTATTTGAAGTAATTTACATGCACACGTAATATAGATACAGATAGATATAGACATTGATGTATGCAGAGGTAGAGGTAGAGATACAAAAAAATAGTACTGTTTAGTTAAAATTGTAAATATAATTTATAAGTGTATGCAATATATATTTAGAACTTGGTCTATTCAGTACTTATTTCTATATTTAGCATTGTTTCTAGTATTATATGAAATTTTCCAGGTTAGTATTTTATAAGATGCATTTATATATCTTTTTCTGTTTTCACTTTTATTATTCTTGTCACCACTTGGTTTATTAATATTTTAATATTGCTTTAAGGTTTACAAACTATTTTCTTCACAACAACCACGGTTAGGTACAAAATTCAAATACTATTTTGTTTTTTCTTACAGATGAGGAAATGGAAGGACAGAGAAATGACAACCAAAGGGACAAAACTGGGAACTCTCAGAGTCTGGACTTGAACCCAGATTCTCTGATACTCCAGTACAATGCTCTATTACCTCTTCAACATTTTAAACATGATCAGCAGTTAAGATAAAAATACTCCCTATGTATGCCAGTTATGAACCTATTTGTTTGAATTTTTTCAAGTCAGGGACATGCACACGCACACACACTGTTACCTGTTCAAGCTGAGTACAATTAGTTGTGTACATTCTATTTTCTTTATGAATAGGATATAACTTGGAGTTTAATAAATTAATTCAAACCAATTCTTTATATCAGTTTGTATCTGCGCCTGTGGAAAAAAAGGTTAAAAGATTTTGTGTTTTATAAAATTACAGGTTTGTGATTTGTTTATTTTTAGCATTTGGAGTCAGTACTTATATTTCTTTCTCCTCATGGTTTAGCATTCATCTTTAATCAGCTCAAATTGAGTGTTTAGCAAAAGTTTTTGAAAATAGTTCCACCTTTGAAAGGGCACTTGGACCAAGGTAATGCCATCTTCTCTAATAGATACATACTCTATATTCTTTAAAGTATAGAAATTTTGTCATTCTCCCTCCCTCTTTCCCCAGTTCTAGATGTTTTTTGAATAGGTGACTACTTCAGCACTTGTCTCATAGTGTAAAGGGGTTACCCTTAAATAAGCATTCTAACAAATCATCCTTGAAGTTTATAATCCCTAGGGATTCCATAGACTGATAATGTAAGGCTATAACAAGAGAAGAACAATAAAATACACAGATAATATCCCATATAGTACAACCTAGTCTTATTTGGAGCATAGTACTTCTCTATGAAACCTGTATCTATGAAAAGATTTCCTTATTCTTATTAGACTGACGTAGTTATAGATTTGATCATTTATGCCCACTGTGACATCACATTTGACAAGAATGTAGAGTTTATTAAGCTTCAGATTTATTTCAGAAGTAAGACATGTTGATAGAGAGACTGATATATTTTCTACCACTCTAGATAGAAAATAAATGCATTTGTTTTGCGAATTTAGAAAGATTTGCCGTGTGAACCAATGCCATAGCTATTTTATCTACATGTAAATTCAACATGAAAAAAAAGGATTGTATTTAAGATTCCTTATGATCTTGTAATAATGTTATAGCCTTTAACTTTCATTTTTATATATTCAGAATTGTTGTTCTCCATAGGTAGTGGAGGAAGTGAAATTAAGCTATTGTGTGAACATGTTAGAATGCAGGCTTCTCTGAGCTTTAAACATTCTTCCATTTCCAGGTCAATCAGCCCTCTAAAAGTAGAATGGGAAGAAACTCCTGCAGGAGAGTGGCAACAGTTCTACCAACCAGTGGCTACACTTTGGACAGCTGCTCAGTAGGGGAATAGGTGATTATCGCTCTTTCCCCCTCTTCTGAGACTCCCTTCCTTGCTCATCACAGTCCCAGCAGCATGCACTGCAAATGTGCAGGCTGCTGTGCTTGCAAGAATGCCTGACATGCTCCAATATAAAACTGCTCAAAGGAAAAATACCTGAGGGGATTGTAAAGTGGGGGAAATGGGAGGACAGTTAGTCTTTCCCTTATACACCCTCCTGTACTTAAGGGAAGAAAAGAGCTGAGTATGATTAAAACTGGAATAGATCCCAACACTATTTTATATACCACTATTTTAGCATTATGCATGTGACTCCCTTGTCACAGGAAGACCTATATATTACTAGGGCTTCCTTTTAAAGACCAGGATCCCACCAACATTTTCTTTTAGACCCATAGACTTTTCCTACCAGAAAAGCTTTACATTTTAAAATTAATACCAAGAAAAATATGAATGGAAATTTATATTTTGGATCAATTTAGTTGTTTTTCCTATTTAAACAGCAATAAATGATACTTTCTCCTCTAATCTCCCATTCTGGGAAGCTCTTTTAATATATCAATGGGGAGAATCAGGTCCTCCTTTGCTATTTTTTTTTTCTAAAATTGACTTTGCTGGCTCATTCTCTGACCCTAGACATGCCTTTTAGGTGCTTCTAGCATTCTGTAGGAACTTATGTATAATTATTAGCAGTAATAATAACTTACCATCCATTTGCCTATCTTCAAAATTAATATGTTCCTTTTCTGTTTAAGGGACTGTAGCAGTCAACAATGATATTCTGAGACGTGGCTATAATATGTGGTAAAAAACCATTAAATACTATAGTATATGCTTGTCAGCATATTTCATATCTGAAACCTAAGTAAGGGGGAAATCTATTTTTAAAATATTCCCTTCTCCTTTAACTTCCTAGTTGCTTTTGAATGTTTTTTGGATAATCTTGCCAAACTATATTCTGTGAACTCTGAACTCATAACTTTCCTTATTGTGAGTGCCCTAGGGGAAAAAAAGATTTAGGCATTATTTCCCACCTGCCCCCACCTCATTATAGATGTCATTTGCAGCAAATTAATGGCATTGAATGTGCAGAGAGCACATTTCTGCCTGTCATGAAGATCTACCATAAGGCATTCAATGTGGAGATGGCTTTGAAAGCCTGGCAAAAGAAAGGACATATCCTAAGCTCTCTTAAAATTCTATTTTAAGTATAACAAACATTCAACAACCCCCCCCCCCACCATTTTCCTAAAATGCATTTATTTTTGCATATCTTGGCATTTCTTTCATAGAACTGGAACTAGGAATAATGAGAACAAACTGTTCTAGGTGTTATTTTTACTGGACCAGGTTGTGAAACTGCCAGAAAATTTAACCTGAAAATTCTGCCAGCAGCCAAATCACTGTGTCTAGTTTTCTAGTCCAAAGCAAGGAAAAAGTCAGTCAGTTTTTTAGGAGTGTTAAAAGGGTGGATACTTATTTAAGAATATAGACAAAAATGCTATGATTATCCTGTGTGTCCCTATGGATAGACTAAAGCAAATAAAAGGAGGGGAAGAGACCCAAATACTGTGTTTGACCTACTTCTGACAATTCCCTTTGCACCAGACTAAACTCCAATGACGAAAGAAAGTTCCTCTATGAGTGCTATGATTAGTCCTTCATATCAACACAGAAATCTCAAATAGAAAAAACTCTAAGGTCACCTTGCCCATGCTCCAGCACTGCAGGCATAGTTCCTGGCCTCTGATTGTACTGTGTGATAGACTGCAGCAGGTTTAGATGCTAAAGCAGCACACATGATTGGAAGGGGAAATTATTTTGCTGAACTACTTTTCGTTCTTGGCATTTTCAAAGTCCGAAGTGTTTAGGCACATAAGTAGGTTGTAGCTTCCCTTCTCTCTTCCCCTTTTATAGTTTGCCCCCTCCCCTTCACATAGAGAGTCATTCTAAACGTTTTTTTTTTTTTTTTTGGTTGTTGTTCTCTAGGTTTCATTTGTCGGGCAAAGATCATCATGCTCTGATTTAGTGTTTTCAAATAAGTGTGCCCTCTGCTGTAGCACTCTATTGAGAGACAACACAGCCCAGGCAGGAGAGTTCAGCATGGCCACTAATAAAACACAAGTGCTGCTTTGTCAGACCACGAGTGATTACTTGAACAAGTGCCAACGAAGAAACCAAACATTAGAGCACAGAGCTTCAGACCCTCAAGACAAAGGGCCAATTGACTTTCCTCATTAGTTTTTGTGCCAAACATGTAAACACAGTTTCCTCTCTATCTTTGATGCTCAAAACATGCCAGCTTGTTAACATCTTGGGTGGTACTGTGGTTTATGAGGCTATAAAGACTATTATGGAGTTGTTGTTTTTGTCCTACTGGAAAAGATTGGCTTTTCCTATTTAAAATTTCTTTGAAAAGGAAGTGAGAAGCTTTGGGAAAGTTTTCAAGTTCTTTATGTTTTTCCTGTTCACCCAAAGAAAATGTTCCAGGGCATATGTACTGGGGGAGGAGGGAGTAAGGGAACCAAAAACCACTTCCTACCCTATTTCTAGCTTGGAATGTGTGAAATGAGTTTAAAATTTTGTCCCATCAATAAGTCATGTTTCTAAAGTTGCAACAATTTTTTTTTTAATTTTCCTACACAGTAAAAGTTAAGGGCTAATGAATCAAATGTTAATGGTCATGCAGTCTTGAGATTACTTGGTTTCCACAAAAGTTTGGTTTTACCTTAAGAGCTCTACCTTGAAGTGACCACCATTACAATTTTAAGGCTCTAAGCTTTTCCTTCCATATATTATGACTTAATACTAAGTTGTTATTATTCCAGTTTCTCACAGTGCTTAAATTGGAATTCCTCTAACAGGATCATAATTCAATTCTACAAATGTTTATTTTGTCCCTTAAGTGCAAATCACTATGTTAAATTTTCTAACTTCTTCCCATTATCCCCAGTTTTACCTTGCAAAACCATGGAAAACAAGTTTTACCCTCCTTCTGCATGACTGTCCCCCCAAAATGGCATGAACACACTACTTTTTCTCTAAGTCCCCTTGAAACTTTAAATCTATGATGCAATAGCAAGACAGAAGAAGATTTTGTTTGTTTGTTTTGGGGTTGGTTGATTTGTTTTTGTTTGTTTGTTTTTAGGTAGGGTCTAGTGAGTGTGCTACTTGTTCCTGAACGGGAAAGTGAACTTTCGAAAGCCATGTTTGAATAAAATCATTCTATAGATAAGAAGAAATCGCTGAAGGAAACACTAGCACATCATCCAGAAAGCTAAAAATAGGTATGGTTTTAATGAATATTATCCAAAAATGATATACTTTTCTGCTTATATCTGACTCTGGACTATATAAACAACATTGCTCTAGGCTGAGTTGTGGGAGCACAATTCAATTCTGCTTCCCTACCAGTCATTCAAAGGGTTTCTGTCCTATGAGCAACAGGACATCATTATGAGTTGAATCTCACTCAATTAAACAAGAATGACTTTCTTTGAGAATGATGGTGACATTTATCAGGACTGGCACATGTAAAGACTTAGGGAAATTTCTGGCTGAACCCAAAACATGTATATTTATCCTAATATTTTCTATAAAATGAGACTATGGTGTTGAATGTTAATAGTTTTAACCCTCATATTATAGGTATACATTTCTGTTAAAAAGATGAAATTGGGTTACATATCAGTACATTTCCAAAAGTCCCATTCACTTCCTTGTCAAGATATTTTGTCCTATTCCAGCTCCTAAATATAAATACAAAAAGAGGCAAGGGATGGAAGGAAGAGGGTGAAAATAGTGCAGTATCATAAGGTTATGTGACTGGTTGGTCAGGAAGCAAGGGAATAATCAAGAAAAAGACATGACCTCATTACTTCACTGTTGATGAAGCTGTAAACTAGCCCAACCATTCTGGAAAAGAATGAAGAATTATGTAAGAAAAGACAATAAATTATTCCTATCTTTTGATTCCATGAACACTGTACTGAGCATATAGTCCAAGGAAGCCAATATTCATAACAGAAAAATAAAAAGGTTCTATATATACTAAATATTCATAACAACTCTCTTTTTGGTAGTAAAAATGGAAACAAATTGGCTTTTCAGTTAGGAAACAGCTAACAAGTCATTGTATATGACTGTAATGGAATAGCAGTACTGTATTTTTTTTTATTTTATTTTTTTTTTATTTTGTAATGTTTAACAGTCACTGCCATACAATTGTGATTATATCCCCCCCACCTACCCCCTACTCCCCCCCTCCCTCCCCTCGACTGCATACAATTCTGTATAGATTCTACATATACTTTCCTATTGAGTATATTTTCACTATAGTCATGCTATGTAGTCAGACTAAGATAAATGAAAGAAATCGTATAACAAATCAGAACATGATACACAAACACATACACATACACAAACATGATCTGCTACAATATGTGAGTGACTTCCATATTTCTCTCTCTGAGTGTGGCAGGTATTTTGCCTTGAGATCCTCCATTGGGATTTTTTTTTTTTTTTTTGGTAAGAAGTTCTTGTGTTATTACAAAAATCTAAGTCTACCAGAAAAAACTCTCACACACTGTGGTTGTTGCTGTGCATAAAGTTCTCCTGGTTCTGCTCCTTTCACTCAGCATCAGGTCATATAAGTCCTTCCAGGCCTCTCTGAAGTCTTCTTGTTCATCATTTCTTATGGCACAATAGTACTCCATTACATTCATATACCATAATTTATTCAGCCATTCCCCAATTGATGGACATCCCCTTGACTTCCAGTTTTTGGCAACTACATAGAGTGAGCGGTACTGTATTTTTAGAAACAATGATTTTGAGAAATGCAGGGAAGACTTGTATGAAAGGACAGAGAATGAAAGAAGCAGAAGAAAGCTATCTACCTAATAACTACAAATAATGGCAATGATCACAACTGTTAAAAGCAATTGAACTCTGATAAACTATTAGGAACAGTATGAGTTCTGGTGAACTAATAAGGAAACATGCCTTCTGCTGTATGGAATGCAGTCTATATTGTTAGGCGGGGTCACCATGTTGACTGAGTTAGCTTAATGTTTTTGCTTTTTTTATAAGGAAAGAGGTGAGGTGTTAAAGGAAAGTGTCTATAGACACTTATAAATAAAAGGCATATATAAATATATGGTATTAAAAGGTATAAATCAAATATGGTATCAAAAGGTATAAATAAAAGGCAACAATAAAAAGAAAAAGAAAAAGACAGGCATGTCCTACTCCTGACAGAGAGTGAAGGAAAAATCAAGATGTAGTTTGGCCTGGCCTGAGCAAAAGAGAAAAAAAAATAATGCAACTTGATATGAAAAATGAATCAGAAATAAAAGGAATCCAAGAATCTTACTTTTTATTTTGAGTAGAGAAAGCATGGTCATTGGAGTCAAGTGACCTGCCCCAAGGTCACATAGCCATAGTAAGGGTCAAAAGTATTTTTGGTCAGATTTGAACTCAGGTCCTCCTGACTCCAAGGGGCAGTGAACTATTTACTGCACCATCTAGCTGCCCCAAAAATCCTACTTGTGCCTTCTCTTTTTCTTTTCTACTGCTATAGAAATAGTTAAGTCACAAACAAGATTGTTTGATGAAAATTACCCTATAATTCCTAGAATCTCTGTGGACTATTCCTTTAATGCCCCAGGATCTTCAGTAAAATCCAATCTTCTACATTCCAGACCTATATCAAATATATTGGTAATTTGTGGGGTGTGCTTCTTTTTAAGGCAAAGTCAAATTTTGAATCAAAGTTATTCAACTCTCTTAACAACAGCCAGCCATTTATTTGCTCCATTATTACCAATATTTTCTATGATCTGTTATTCTGGCTATAGGTATAGGGGGAAGAGTACAGATTGTAAACACTTCATTCCAAATTACTAAAAGGTAACTAGGTAGTATCTTTATAACTATATCCATTTTTCCCTATTATTTGTGTTACCTTAAGCAGATCATTTGACCTTTATGAGCCTTTGTTCCAATCTGTGGTAACCTATGAACTCCATTCAACTTTAAATCTGTGATCATATTATATTCAACATATATAAAAAAGTTCCAGTCACAGTAATGGGTATGAATTACAGAACGTGAATGCTGTCAGGGACCTCAGTGATGATCACTTTGCATCAATTCATCCATGTCTTTCCAGGTTTCTCTAAAATCATCCCTTTCATCATTTCTTATGGCACAGTACTAAACATATTCATATACCTTAATTTGTCCAACCATTCTCCAATTGATGGATACCTTCTTAGTTTCTAAACCTTTTTTAACCAAAAAGAGCTGATGTTTTTTAATATATGGCTCTTTCTTTATAGATACAGTAGTGGTATGGTTGAGGCACAGGGCATAAAAATTTAATGGCTTTGGGGGCATAATTCCAAATTCCTTTCCAGAATGGCTGGACAAGTTCAAAAGTTCATAAAAAAGGGATTAATGTACTTATTTTTTGAAAGCCCCTCTAGTATTGGTTACTTCCTTTTAATGTCAACATTGCCAATCTGATTGGTGCGAGATGCAACATTAGCACTGCTCTAGTTTTCATTTCTGTAATTATTAGTGATTTTATAGCATTTTATCTGGTTACTGATTGTTGGTTTCTTCCCCTGAAAAATCTCTACCCTTGTTCTTTGACAACTTATCAATTGAGTTATGGATCTTTCTCTCATAAATTTTTATTCGTTTCTTACATGTTTGAGAAATGAGATTTTTAAAAGAGAAACATACTGCAAAGATATTTTCCCCCATTTACTTGTTTCTCTTCTAATTTTAGCTGCATTACTTTGGTTAGGGGAAAAAGGTTTTTTTAAATTTTATGTAAATAAAACTATTCGTTTTACCTCCCGTATCATTTTTATCTTTCCTTTGTTCATAAGCTCTCCCCTTTCCATATATTTAATAGGTAATTTCATCATTTCTCCCCTAATTTGCTTGTAATATTTCCTTTCATATCTAAGTTGTGTACTCATTTGGAGGTGATTTTGATATACAGTGTGAAATGTTTGCTTATGCCTAGTTTCTGCCAGATTGCTTTCCAATTTTTCCAAAAGTTTGCTGTTGTTGTCAAATAGAGTCTTGCTCCAATAACTGGGATCTTTTAGTTTATCAAAATCTAGGCTACTGTACTCATTTCCTTCCGTATATTGCTTACTTAACCTATTTGATCAATCAGCCTTTCTATTTCTTAACCAGTATCAAATTGTAATAACTACTTTGGAGCATGGTTTAAGACCTTATATTGATAGATCCACTTCCTACTTTTTTCATTAATTCCCTTGATACTCTTCATTATTATTCCAGTTGATGAATGTTATGATTTTTTTTCTGTTTTTATAAAGTAATCCTTTGATAATATATTGGTATAGCACTGAATAAATAAATTAATTTAAGTAGTATCATGATTTTTATTAGATTGGCTGAGTCTACCAATTAATATTTTCCCACTTATTTAGATCTGTCTTTATTTGTGTGAAAGGTACTGTGCAATTGTATTCAAATAGTTCCTTCTGTGACATGGCAGGTAAACTCTGAGGTATTTTATACTTTCTGTAGTCATTTTAAATAAAATTTCTCTTTTGTTCTGTTTCTTGAATTTTGTTAGTATTAGAGAACTGCTGAGGATTCACTCCTGTTATAAATCAAAGCTGATCACAACATTATAAATTTTGTGATGTTACTGTACTTTCCTTGCTAATATTTCATTCATAATGTATTTTATATCCTTTAAAATATTTTATTCCTTTTTCTTAAATCAGTATTCATTGTGGATATTTGACTAAAGTTTTCTTGTTCTGTTTTGACTCTCCCTGGTTTGGGTTATCAAGATCAAACTTACATACTAGAAGAAATTTAGTAAAAACCTTGTTGTTTTTTCCAAGCAGCTAATTAATTTAATATTAGGGTTACTATTAAATGTTTCATGGAATTTGTTTTAAATCCATCTGATCCCAGAGTTGTTTTTCTTTCCCCCTTTGGGAGTTCACTTATGTCTTATTATATTTATTTTGTCTAATATTTGGTTATTTTTGTTTTCTATTTTTTATTCTGTTAAGTACTTTATGTTTTGTAAATATTCAGCTTTTTCACTTAGATTATCAGTTTTATTGACATGCAGTTGATGAAATACTTCCAAATTGTTTCACTTCTTCTTCATTTGTTGTGGTTGGTTGTTGTCCTTCATTCCCAAAGAGGACAAAAATGGCATCACCATGATAAAATGAAGTTTCAATGTGTGCCACTGTGGCTGATCAGACGAATACAAGCTCAGAATGCTCTGCCATAGATTGGGCACAGATAGTCCACATGAACATTTGCACTGGATACTCCAAATTTATACATCCTACATTTCCTTTGTGCTGTTTCAATTCCGCTTTGCTCATAGAGCATAGCACCTTCTCATGTTGAGCAGTACTGTGACAGTGTCTCCAGTGTCTCACAATCAGATCCAAAGTTCTTGAGAGAGATCTTGAGAGTGTCCTTGTATTGCTTCTTCTGACCACCATTTGATTGCGTGCCATATGTGAGTTCTCCATAAAATAGTTTTTTTGGCAGGTGTACATTTTGCATTTGAACAACATGGCCAGCCCATTGGAGTTGTGCTTTCTGAAGCATAGTTTCAAGGCTTGGCAGTTTAGTTCAAGTAAAGACTTCAGTGTCTGTTACCTTATCCTGCCAGGTGATCTTCAGAATCTTCCTAAGACAGTTCAGATGGAAGTAACTCAGTTTCCTGGCATTGTGCTGGTTGACTGTTGTTTCATCTGTTGTAATTTCAGTTTTAATACTGCTGATTCTGTTTATTTAAAAAATCAAGTTAGCTAAGTTTATTTTTTTTATCATTTAAAAAATATATCCTAATTTTTATATATTAATTCAATTAGTGTTTTTCCTTTTATTTATTTATTTGCTTTGAAATTCAGAATTCTTGTTTCGTTATTTAATTATGGGTTTTCAATTTATTGGCTGTCCAGAGGTGTTTACTTTTTAGCTGCATGCCTATTTTTTTTATTTGCTCTTTCTCTCTTTTAATGAGAAAAGTTTTTAACAATGTAAAAGTTTTCTTAAAGATTACTTTGGCTGCATATTTAAGAACTTGGAATATGGTCTAATTGCTGGAAATTTGTAATGTTGATTTAATTGCTAAAGATAGGAATTGTTATCTTTAGTGAAAATATTGATTTTCTAGATTTGTTCTTTCATCCATTTTTAAGAACACATTATTTAATCTTTAATTAAATTTCAATCATTACTTCAGGGGTCCTTTATGCATTTAATCGCATTGTAGTTTATAAAACAGGGGGGTTTAATATTTCTGATTTTTTGCATTTGTTAATGAGTTTTTATGTCCTAATATATGGTAATACTTTTGTGTGAAGATGCTATGAATAGCTAAAATATGCATATTCCTTCGTGTTCCCATTAAATAACTTCCAGAGATCTAGCTTATCTAATTTTTTTAAATTTGATTCAGATACTAGTGTGCTGTAAGAAATGATGAATAGGAAGACTTCAGAAAGGCCTGGAAAGACTTATATGAACTGATACCGAGTGAAAGGAGCAGAATCAGGAGAACTTTATACACAGCAACAACCACAGTGTGTGAGGATTTTTTCTGGTGGATTTCAAACTTCATTGCAATGCAAGGACTTAAAAAATTCCCAATGGTCTCTTAAGGCAAAATGCCTTTCACATCCAGAGAAAAGACTATGGAATTCAATCACAGAATGTAGCAGATCATTTTCTTTTGTGTTACACTTGGCTTTGCTTTATGATTTCTCCCATTCATTTTAATTCTTCTATGCAGCATGACTAAGGTGAAAATGTATTTAATAGGAATGTATGTGTAGAACCTATGTGAAATTGTATGCCAACTCAAGGAGGAAAAGGGGAGGGGGTGGGGAGGGAAGGGGAAGGAGAGGGGGGGAATCTAAGTTATGTAGAAGTGATTGTAGAACACTGAAAACAAATAAAATAATAATAAAAATAAAAAATAAAATTTGATTCAGATCTCTACTTCCTTTTTTGTTTATTTTTAGCTAGATTTATCTATATCTGAGACAGTCACAGTGAGTCTACCCACTATTGTAGGGGTATTGTCTACTTCTACTTGTTTTTGTTGTTTATTTGTCTAAGATCAGGATTGCTACTCCTGATTTGCTACTTCAGAAGAAGCATAATAGATTTTACTATAGCTCACTATTTTAATGCTATATGCATCTTTCTAGTTAAATATGTTTCTTGTAAAGGAGAGATTGTTGGTTTTTGCTTTCTAAGCCATTTTTCTATCTTCTTTTAGGGGTTGGGGTGGAGTCCATCTCATTCATATTCACAATTATGATTAATCATGCAGTTCCTTTGTTGAATCATGGTTAGAAAGGAACCAACATTTTCTTTAAAATAGAAACCCTTGTAGGAAGTGACCCATCAGAGAAAGATGATGTGGGGATAGACGACTAAATTCTACTTTGGGAAAGCCATAGGCAGTAGGAACTACTACTACTACTACTACTACTACTACTACTACTACTACTACTACTACTACTACTACGGAATGGCAGAAAAAATCTGAACATTGAGGAGTGGAATGAAGAAGGGAAACAATTCACCAAACGGATGATCGATCACTTGGAAACTCCAAGATTCAAGACTGGAGACCCAAGACAGCCTTTGGAGAATATCTAGAAGATATGCACCATAACTAATAGCTTATCTAGACTTTGAACTGTTAGACAAACAAGTCTGCTCTGCAGCCAAAATGGAAGCCAAAGATTTGATTGTGACCTGGGAAAAAAGAATAAGAAAAAGTAGATCCAGATAACATTGACTTCAGTTTGTACATACCTTGCTGTCTTCAAGTGTCCTTGGAAGCTTCATGTAAGAAGCACCAACATCCTTCCAAGAGACTTCATCTTGAACTTCCCTACCAGTACCTTAGGAACAGTGAGGTGGCACAGTGGATAGAGCACTGAGTCTGGAGTCAAGAAGATGAATCTCACTCTCTATGATGGAGATGGGCACAAACTTTCAGAAAAATAAAGGGGAACCCCAGTGCCTGGAACAACTCACTTCTGGACCATGAACCTTGATGTACTTGGTCTTCTTAATTAACACTGTACATCACTCATCACCTCCTTTGCAAGGCCACTCCCCCTTTTGGGTCATTCTCTGGCTACATGGATCCACTTCTCTTGGGGCCTGCTACTTTTTGTGGATGAATCAGTGTTAAGCTCTTTTAATAAAAGCAGAGACCCTAATCCTACGATCTGAATTGCTAATTAGGTATGCTCCCTTAGTTGGGCTATAAAAAAATTTATTTTTCTGTGCAAAACAATTTTCTGAAATCTGGTATCCACGAGTTATTCAGATCTTTTCACTGATCTCTGATGGGGTTTAACTTTCTCAAGGTGGCAGAGGAAAGCTAGACATACAAATCTCAACTGAGTTTCCACCTTTCCAACTATAAAGGCACCTAAACTTTCTTTCCCCTAAGAGGCTCTTCAATTAGCAGGAGATATTTCTTTCCTCCTACCCACTTTTTGGAGCAGTAGAGCCGCCTCCAAACAGATGAACTTTCCAGCAACAGTTACAAAGGTTGCCTTCTCATCTGGACTTGTCTAGTCTCAGATCAACTCAGCTGTTTTTCTCTTCTTCCTTTTCCACTCTACTTCCAAATATAGAATCTCCTTCTTTGTTTCTTCTCACTTATTTGTTTCATCTTTTGTTTCTGGTCACTGATTTACTCCTACCTCAAAGCAAATTCTCTTGGTATTAAATGACTCCCTTCCGTTCTACAACACGCTACAATGAGAAACCAAAGATTCAAATTTTGTCCAATATACCACAGTCTTACTATTACTAAAATGCTTTAGTTATCTGGCTTTTCCAGCTATCATCTCAAATATCAAACAATAGTCATTTTAAATAATCTGATAGGAAACAATATGCTTTGGCTACCTTTATCTTTAGTAATTTTTTCTTCTTCTTTATGAGGTCCACTCAATATTTTCCTTTAAAATATATTTTTTTCTCAGATTCTCTAAAACTCTGTTTTTCTGTCCCCTTCCACAAATAAAACTGACCATAGCCAAAATACCTTACAATGGTAAAGGGATTTTTTTGAACTCTGTCCCACATATAGTTTCTAAATTGGCTTAATAATCTCATCTCTTAGAAAGGATCTTCTTCAAAACTGTGGCTCTGGGTTGTGTTTTTTTTTTTTTTTTGAGCCTATCTATTCCTAGTGACACTCCTCTTTGCATTTGAGATGACTACAATTTCAAATCTAACATTCCATTCTAATTCACCTGGTTGAGGTGTAAGGTATGTTCAGGGAGGACCAACACCTTTGCTGTGATGGCTGCTGTGCTCTTTCTGGGGTTCTTTCCACCTTTGGTGTCCACCTGTTCCACCTAACTCTCACCTGTGGCTCCAAGAAGCTGTAGCATGCACAGGGCCAAAACTCGGTAAACCGTTTCAGCAGACGGGCCAAACCAGGTTGAGGGTAGTCAAAGGTTCTCAAACCCATTGGTGAGTTATGGGGATGGGGGGGAGGGGGTTGTCTACCCCAAGCATGTGAAGACTTCCTGTGGTGGAATGGGCAGATGAGAACAATTTATTCCAATGACCATGAAGGCAGCTGAAGCAAGCGATGTGGAATGCTTCGAGCTTGGTTAAACACCAAAGACGCCAAGGTCGTCCACTGCATCCTGAGCCATTGCCAGTCATCTTGACTCTGTCCTGCTACTGGACTATGATGACTCTGGAGAAGCAAGTGAGGGTGACAACTTTGTGCAACTCTACCTCACTTAAGCCTAATTTATGCACAAATCGAAAGACATCACCCATACCACTAAACTACTATGCCTCAAAATCCTGTGGCAACAGTCAAGTGATGAAGCAGCAGGTGTGGATACACTGGGAGTTGTACTCATAGCCCTGAACACAGGTGGCCCAGGCCATAGGGTTGTATCTCACTGTAAGCAGTGGTGGGACTCAGCAGCCTCCTGGGTGTCTGAGCAGCCTTTTAAGGATCACACTGCTCACCTCCTGGTGTGAGGAAGGAGACTAGAAAAGGTGCCCTAAACATTGTGTGCTTACCTAACCCTGGTCTGGTTACTGCTATAGGCAGGGAATCCCACTATGTGGTCAAAACACAAAAAAATGTACAAAATGTATGAAAACATCTGCAAAGATGATTATACTCACCATCAGCACACTTATAAATAACACAAATCCAGTAGACCTGAAAGACAAACTACTCTTGTTGCAAGAGAACTCAGCAGGTATTGCATCCAAATAGCTGCACTGAGTGAAAAAAGGTTGGCAGATAAAGGCCAGCTTACTAAAGATGGAGCTGGATATATTTTTTGTTGAGTGGGTGCAGTGAAGGGGAGCACCATGAAACTGTCCTGGGTTTTGCAATCAAAACTAATCTAATCAGCAAGCTGGTATGCCTGCCAAATGGAGTGAATGACAGGCTCATGACAATGTGATTGCCACTCACAGGAAAACACCATGCCACCATCATCAGTGCCTATACTTCCACCATGACAAACCCTGATGAAGACAGAAAAAATGTTATGAAGACCTAGAGACCCTTATCATCAGTGTGTCAAAAGAGGACAAGTTTATAATTCTGGGTGACTTTAATGCTAGAGTAGGCTCAGACTACCAGACTTGGCAGGGAGTCCTAGAGAGGAATGGAGTTGGAAACACCAACATCAATGGTCATTTACTGTTGAAGACTTGTGCATCACATCACCTTCTCATCACAAACACTGTCTTCCATTTCCCTAAATGCAATAAAACTTCATGGATGCACCCTCACAGCAAACATAGACATCTAATAGACTATGTGATTGCAAGAAGAGACAGGCAAGATATGAGGGTGACAAAGGCAATGTGTGGTGCGGAGTGCTGGACTGATCATAGATTTCTCATTTCCAAGCTAACTATTTGCATTCATCAAAAGCACTGCCCCCAAGGCAAAATGACTTCCAGAAGAATTAATGTCAATGAATTAGAGCTCTTCTCTCAGGGTGAACAGTTTGTTGCTAACTTGGAGGGAAAGTTGAGCCAACACACAGTTGGCAAGAGTGGAGCAGAAAAGGAGTGGTCAGCTCTCAGAGATTTGGTGTATAGCACTGCATTTGCTCATTTGGGTCAGAACACTCACAAATACCAAGATTGGTTTGATGACAATGATGGGGAAATTCAGAAGCTGCTAAATGAAAAACAAGAACTCCACAGGATTTAGCAGCAGGATAGTTCATCCACCTCTAAGGCAGCATTCAATTCCATCAAAAACAAAGCACAAGCAAAGCTTAGAGAGATGCAGGATTCTTGGCTCAGTAAGAAGGCAGATGAAATTCAGTTTTATGCTGATAGTAACAATCCAAAGAGCTTTTATGATTCCCTGAAAGCTATTTATGGAACAAAAACCTATGGTGCATCACAACTACTCAGTGCTGATGGAGCTACATTGACTAGTGATAAAGACATGATCCTAGAGAGATGGGCTGAATACTTCTATAGTGTTCTCAACACACCATCATCAATCAATGTTGAAGCCATTGACCGTCTACCTCAGGTTGAAGTCAATCCTTCCTTAGCTGAACTTCCAATTGAAGAAAAGGTTTTGAGGGCCATTAGGCTCCTTTCATGTGGCAAAGCACCTGGTGCTGATTCTATTCCAGCTGAGATTTAGAAGGTAGGGGCACTATTGCTCACACAAAAGCTGACTGAAATTTTCCAGGCTATATGGCAAGAGGAGGTTATCCCCCAGGAGTTCAAGGATGCCTCCATTGTCCATCTCTATAAAGGTAAAGGGAACAGATTGTCCTGTAACAATCACAGGGAGGTCTCTCTCTTAGTCATTGCTGGCAAAATTCTTGCAAGAATTCTCTTTAATAGGCTGATCCTTCATCTGGAAGATGGTCATATACCTGAGAGTCAGTGTGACTTGGCTTCAGAAAGAGCCAAGAAACAGTCCATATGGTGTTTGCTGCCCAACAACTCCAGGAGAAATGCCAGGAGCAGAACAGATATCTATGCACAATATTTGTAGATCAGACCAGGGCCTTTGACACTGTTAGTTGTGAGGGCTTATGGAAAATTATGTCAAAATTTGGTTGCCTGGAGAAGTTCATCAGTATTGTACATAAATTTCATGATGGCATGTTTGCCCAGGTTCTAGATAATGCCTTCCCAATCATCAATGGAGTGAAATAGGGCTGTGTGCTTGCTCCCATGCTTTTTAACATGATGTTGTCAGCCATGTTGACAAATGCTTTCAATGAGGATGAACACGGCATCAAGGTCAACTACAATCCAAGACCAAAGTGGAGGGAATGTTGGTCCATGGTTTTCTGTTTGCAGATGATTGTGCACTCTATGCAGCCTATGAAGTTGAGATGCAAGAAAGTATGGATCAATTCTCTGCTGCCTGTGTTAATTTTGGCCTAATAATTTACTCTAAGAAAACACAGGTGCTTCATCAGCCACCACCACACCATCCATACATGGATCCATCAGTTACAACAAATGGAGAAGTTTTGAATGCTGTCAATAAGTTCACTTACCTTGGTAGTGTACTTTCCAGGGATGTATACACTGACAATGAGGTTGATGCACACATTGCCAGAGCTTGCTCAGTGTGTGGGAGGCTCCAAAGAAAAGTTTGGAGGAGAAGACATATTAGACTGACTACCAGACTGAAGGTCTACAGAGCCATTGTGCTGACCTCATTGTTGAATGCTTGTGAAACATGGAGAGTCTGCCAGCGCCATGCCAGGAAACTGAATTGCTTCCATTTGAACTGTCTTAGGAAGATTCTGAGGATCACCTGGCAGGAGAAGGTACCAGACACTGAAGTCCTTGCTCAAGCTGAACTGCTAAGTATTCAAACTATGCTTCAGAGAGCGCAACTCTGATGACGTGGTCATATTGTTTGAATGCAAAATGTACACTTGCCAAAAAAGACTATTTTATGGAGAATTTATGTGGGGCAGGTGATCACATGGTGATCAGAAGAAGCAATTCAAGGATACTCTGAAGGTCTCTCTCAAGAACTTTGGATTTGACTGTTCAACATGCGAGACACTGGCACAGGACTGCTCAGCATTGTGTGCCCACATCAGAAAGGGTGCTGTGCTCTTTGAGCAAAGCAGAATTGAGACAGCACAAAGTAAATGCAGGATGCACAAATTTGGGATATCTACCCCACATATTCACAGGTACTATCTGTGCCCAACCTGTGGTAGAGCATTCTGAGTTCATATTGGTCTGATCAGCCACAGTCAGACACACTGAAATTTCACTTTATCATGGTGATGTCATTTTGGTTGTCTTCAAAGATGAAGGACAACAACCAGATCTGCTTCCTCTACCATGAGTGTTCAAGTTCTGGTAGAGCCTAGAAAGATTGAAAGGCCTTAGAGTTTAGATCTGGTAATAGACTGTCTATTGTTAATAGGAGGACCAGACTAGCTAATTTCAAGGAGTTTTATCACTAGGTCAGTCATAAAGTGACCAAAGTTTTTGATATATAAATTGATCAGAACATTCTACCAAAGCTATAACTAGATTGGGACAATCAACTCTTTTCCCAAGGATGCTGAATTGAAGAGGTATCACATCTGGATGATTGAAAGTTATTTTCCTGACTGATGTGTTTCAAGGCATGTGGGAGAAATGATTATGAGTCCCCAAATGGGAAAGGAAGTATTCCTAACACTCCCTGCCCAACATGCAAATACTGAAACCCCTCTTGCACCGACACCCAGGACTTGGGCAGCAACTTCTTGCTCCTCTGGAAAATTGTCCTGCCATGGAATTGGACTTTGCACTGCTAGCCAAGAGACTATTCAAGGGTCTAAGGAAGTCAGAGCTTGAGAACCTGATTCCCCAAATCATAGACATTAAGTCTCAGTTAGTGAGCAGAAATCCACTACAGCCCCCAAATCCTGGCAGCTTCCCACCTAAACTGAAGCTGGGAGGGAGTGGGCTTCTGATTAAGCACTACCTGAGTCACATCAACTTCCGTGCTTAAATTCCCACCAAGTGCTGATTCAGTCCAGCTTCAGAAGTATACATCCAAACCTGTTTAGATCTTCTCAGAGTATGATAGATAGGGGGAGGGCATTCGTTCAACATCAAGATAAACTACTTCCATAATCTTCTTCCCCTTCCACATCACTTGAGAGTCCTCTGGATTCTTTTTCTTGAGTTCTGACCTTGTTAAAGACTAAAAAGAGTAGATAGATGAGGAAAAGTGAGCATCGAGGCCCTTCTCTTTCCCATACTACAATATCTAAGTGATTCTAGGATCCCTTCTTCTACTTCCTTCCTAAACACAGTGTGGCCCTAACACGTGGATGTCTTCTGCGGGAGGTATCCATCAATACAGCCTGAAGAGGGAGAGATAGATGTTGATGTGAGAGGGCAATAAGAAAGTGAAGGGGAAGAGGTAGAGGTAGAAAATGAAGAAGGAGGCCAGACTCTGTCTTTCACTCTTATGGCCTCTGTCTATATCATATCTACCACCCAGTTAGCATGAATAATTTGTTAAACTAGAAAATTACTGTGAACTCTACTGGGATGAGCTTCTTGTCCACTCATAAAAGTAGATTTTTGTCTCCTTCTCCTACCATATTAGGGAGGTTTTGTTTTTGTGTGGGTTTTTTGGAGTGGGGTGCTTCTTGACCCTGCCCCCAAAATTCTCAGTTATTTATAGTAGAAGCAGTACTTTTGATGGACTAATTTCTTTTAAGAAGGCAAAGAAGATGTCATGATCATTCTTAGTTTTGATTCCTTGGTACCTGTGGTATAAAAAGCCCAGCCTATGGAGTATCAGTGCCAGAGTATTCAGTAAGTTTCCCACTGACTTGCAGGTATGTCTTTCTTCTCTAGTGTGGTGTGGTAAATGGAAAGGGAGAGGTTAGTTAACACTGTATCTTTTTCAGTCTTATCCTAAGTAAAGTTGTTTCTTAGCCTTTTTTTGATTTTCTAGTGTCTCTCTTGATTCAAATCCTGAGCCTGGATCTTTCAACAGGTATGAGCTAGGCTTGGACCAGAATATTTATCATGTTTTTAGAAAAACCCGATGCAAAGTGAAGTTAGCAGAACCATGAAAACATTGTACACAGTATCAGCAATATTGTACTACATGATCTATTCTCAGCAATACAATGATCTAACACAATTCTGAAGGACTTAGGATGAAAAATGCTATCTACCTCCAGATAAAGAACTGAAGGAATCTGAATGCAGATCAATGGATATTTTTTTAAAAACTTTATTTTTCTTGTGTTTTTTTTTATCTGTGCTTTCTTTCGTAACATGGCTAATATTAAAATATGTTTTTCCAGGACTACACATGTATAATCCATATCAAATTGTTCATTTTCTCAAGGAAGTGGAAAGGGTGGGAGGGAGGAAAAGAAGTAAATATTTAAATATTTAAAAAATGAATGTTAAAAATGTTCTTACATGTCATTGGAAAATATATATTCTTTTTAAAAAACAATATTTATCATAAGCCAGCAGGGCCTGGTTGCAATGACTTCATGGTTAATTCCACTTTTGAAGTGGAGAGAAGGAGATGCAGAATAAAAAAATCCTCAAGTGATTGGATGTTCAGACACAGAGCCCTAGCATACCATAGCTGTACTGATTTCAAGTGTATATGGGAAACCTATTCTATGACAAAGAGGCAAATTTGCAGGAAGTATTTCCTAATAATCAGAGCTGCACAAAATTAGAATAGCCTGCTTCACAAAGTAATGATTTCTTCCTCCTTGTGTTGCTTCAAGAAGAGGTTTAACTATCATGGTTATATTACCCTAAGGATTCCTTCATATTTTGGTTAGATGAGACTAGATCGCCATAGAGGCCTCTTCTAACTCTCAGATCCTTGATTCTGATTTCTGGAAACAGAAAGGGGTCACAGTCAACCTAGTTGGATTAGTCTTTTGCATAATGAATTCTCCAGTACCAACTTCTCACAGGCTGGGCCTTTGATGTCTCAGGCAGTAAGGAAACTAAGCACAATGACAGTCCTGAGAAGGTCCCCCACTCTCCTGAAGAGATATCTTTCTCACTTCAGTATGGCCCTTGTTATGACGAATGTGAAGAGAGAGAGGGATATCATTTTATAGGAACTGAATCATTTTTTCATCTTATTTTAAGGTTGTTTTTGTTTTTGTTTTTGTTTTTTTTTACTTTTATGTACCACAAGTATCTGATTGCATTGTAATTCTAAACTGGATTCATTGAGATGACCTGAACTATACCTGGCCAGGAATATGATCACTCTAATGTTTACCATAGTGTAGAGGAGGTAATGATTTGTGTTGGTTCAGAGAATACTTGACAGTGAATAAACCATGAATTTTTTTTTTAATTTTTTTTTATTTTTTTTAAAATTTATTTCTTTAACATTCATTTTAACAAAATTTTGGGTTCCAAATTTTCTCCCCTTTTGTCCCCTCCCCCCCCAAACACCAAGCATTCTAATTGCCCCTATGACCAATCTGCTCTCTCTTCTCTCATCCCTCTCTGACCTTGTCTCCATCTTCTCTTTTGTCCTGTAGGGCCAGATAACTTTCTGTACCCCTTTACCTGTATTTCTTATTTCCTAGTGGCAAGAACATTACTTGACAGTTGTTCCTAACACTTTGAGTTCCAACTTCTTTACCTCCCTCCCTCCCCACCCCTTCCCTTTGGAAGGCAAGCAATTCAATATAGGCCAAATCTGTGTAGTTTTGCAAAAGGCTTCCATAATAGTTGTGTTGTATAAAACTAACTATATTTCCCTCCATCCTATCCTGTCCCCCATTACTTCTATTCTCTTTTGATCATGTCCCTCCCCATGAATGTCGACCTCAAATTGCTCCCTCCTCCCCATGCCCTCCCTTCCATCATCCCCCCCACCCTACTTATCCCCTTATCCCCCACTTTCCTGTTTTGTAAGATAGGTTTTCATACCAAAATGAGTGTGCATTTTATTCCTTCCTTTAGTGGAATGTGATGAGAGTAAACTTCATGTTTTTCTCTCACCTCCCCTCTTTATCCCTCCACTAAAAAGTCTTTTGCTTGCCTCTTTTATGAGAGATAATTTGCCCCATTCCATTTCTCCCTTTCTCCTCCAATATATTTCTCTCTCACTGCTTGATTTCATTTTTTTAAGATATGATCCCATCCTCTTCAATTCACTCTGTGCACTCTGTCTCTATGTGTGTGTGTGTAATCCCACCCAGTACCCAGATACTGAAAAGTTTCAAGAATTACAAATATTGTCTTTCCATGTAGGAATGTAAACATTTTAGCTTTAGTAAGTCCCTTATGACTTCTCTTTGCTGTTCACCTTTTCATGGTTCTCTTCATTCTTGTGTTTGAAAGTCAAATTTTCTTTTCAGCTCTGGTCTTTTCATCAAGAATGCTTGAAAGTCCTCAATTACATTGAAAGACCATTTTTTCCCCTGAAGTATTATACTCAGTTTTGCTGGGTAGGTGATTCTTGGTTTTAGTCCTAGTTCCTTTGACTTCTGGAATATCCTATTCCATTCCCTTCGATCCCTTAATGTAGAGGGTGCTAGATCTTGTGTTATCCTGATTGTATTTCCACAATACTTGAATTGTTTCTTTCTAGCTGCTTGCAATATTTTCTCCTTGACCTGGGAACTCTGGAATTTGGCCACAATGTTCCTAGGAGTTTCTCTTTTTGGATCTCTTTCAGGGGGTGTTCTGTGGATTCTGTGAAAATTTATTTTGCCCTCTGGTTCTAAAATCTCAGGGTAGTTTTCCTTGATAATTTCATGGAAGATGATGTCTAGGGTCTTCTTTTGATCATGGCTTTCAGGTAGGCCCATAATTTTTAAATTGACTCTCCTAGATCTATGTTCCAGGTCAGTTGTTTTTCCAGTGAAATATTTCACATGATCTTCCATTTTTTCATTTTTTTGGTTTTGTTTTGTGATTTCTTGGTTTCTCATAAAGTCATTAGCCTCCACCTGTTCCATTCTAATTTTGAAAGAACTATTTTCTTCAGTGAGCTTTTGAATCTCCTTTTCCATTTGGCTAATTCTGCTTTTGAAAGCATTCTTCCCCTCATTGGCTTTTTGAACCTCTTTTGCCAATTGAGTTAGCCTATTTTTCAGGGTGTTATTTTCTTCAGCATTTTTTTGGGTCTCCTTTAGCAGGGTGCTGACCTGCTGTTCATGCTTTGACTGCATGTCTCTCATTTCTCTTCCCAGCTTTTCCTCCACCTCTCTAACTTGATTTTCAAAATTCTTTTTGAGCTCTTCCATGGCCTGAGCCCACTGGGTGGGCTGGGATACAGAAGCCTTGACTTCTATGTCTTTGCCTGATGGTAAGCATTTTTCTTCCTCATCGGAAAGGAAGGGAGGAAATGCCTGTTCACCAAGAAAGTAACCTTCTATAGTCTTATTTCTTTTCCCTTTTCTGGGCATTTTTCCAGCCAGTAACTTGACCTCTGAATATTCTCCTCACACCCACCTTGCCTCCTGATCCTCCCAGCCAGCGCTTGGGGTCTGAGATTCAAATGTTGCTTCCCAGCCTCAGGTCTTTGTTTGGGGGCAGGGCTGCTATTCAGTGTGAGATTAAGTTCAGGTGCTCAGGTGGGGGCAGGGCTGCCTCACGGGCTCAGTTCCCTCAGGGGATTTATGCAGAGACCTTCAACAATGGATCCAGGCTCCTGCCTGCTTGGGGAGCCCTGGTCTGCCGCTGCCTCCCGAGGGGGCCTGAGTTATGTTGGCACCCCACTCCCCTCTTGACCCACCAAAGAGACCCTCTCACCGACCCCCGTCACCTGTGGGTGGAGGGACCCAAGTGGCTGCTGGAGATTCCGTCTCTGAAGCCCGCTTGGATCTGCTCTCGGTGCCGCGGGTGTGGCAGGGCTGTGCTGGGTTCCCAGTCCATGGCGCCCGAAGGACCTTTTGCGAGAGGTTTGCAGGTCCCTCTGGAACAGAAATCTCCTTTGCTCCACTGTTCTATGGCCTCTGTTGCTCCAGAATTCGCTGTGAGTTTCTTTGTACAGATGTTCTATGGGTTGTGGGTTCGGAGGTATGTGTATGTGTGTCTTTCTACTCCGCCATCTTGGCTCCACCCCCCAAACCATGAATTTTTTTAGCCAAAATATGTCAAACAGCAAAAATAAAAGAGCAGAAGAAAAATGGAACATCGTGTTTCAAAATACTTCTCTCTTTCCCTTCCTCCCAGGTGACTTAGTTTCCCAACAACAGCCATATACACAAACTGACCAATTACTTTAGTAGAATTAGTTTTTTGGCTTGCCCTAGATTTAGGTATGGGTAAAATTTGACTCAAAGAAAAATTCTTAAACTTTCACTTTTTGTTTGGTGTTTTATTATAGGAGATTAATTGTGAATTCATAGGGATATTACACTCAAATAAATGATTACCTGGAATATTTGATTCGAATTCATTTCTATAATCAAGTAGCTACCAAAAAGAAGTACCTAAATAAAAGGAAACAGCAGAAAATTATCGATGGTTGGAACTCAGTTCAATTTCTCATTAGCTCTTGTTTCAATCTCAGGCCTTTCAAAAGCATGTTCTGATGATTTAGAATAGTATCCTGACAGTCATGGTTAATATCATGGTAGTGAGAGAAGAAACAAAAAATAAGAAAAGCACAATAACTCAAAAAACATTCTTGTCTGGGGTCATTTAGTCAAGAGGCAGTTGTTGGACATTTTACATACCTACCAATGTAGCACAGTACAGCACCTGATATTCTTAACGGTGTCATCTTAATTAAGGAAATGTTACATTATACCAATAACTAGAAGCTATATAATATTTTAAAGTTTGCAAAGTACTTTATAAACACTATTCTGTTATCCTCATGACAGCTTTGAAATGGAGGTACTATTATTATCTTAATTTTATAGATGGAGAAACCAAGGCAGACAAAAGTTATCTGACTTGTCCAGGGTGGCACAGCTCGTATCTGAGGACTGGATTAGAGCCTAGGCCTTCCTGACCCTGGGGCCAGCGCCCTGTCCACTGCACTATGACGCTGTCGGGTATTTTATTTACTTTATTTACTTCACTTTGAGGAATTTAGATCTAAAATTTGGTTAGAAGTCAGTGGGGAAAATCCAATGAATGTTATGGTTTAAATAGTATATGCTCAGGTATCCAATAAGCTCAGTTCAGGTTATGCCATTCTCTAAGGATTTCGAATGGTTGTGATTTAAAAAGCAGGGGAGGCGTGTGTGCACATTCCACTGACTATTTCTTATTTCAGAAAGGGTGAGATCTCCAGTTTGACCAAGATAAAAAATTCATGACAGATGTCAGCCTCTTCATTCCTACAATCAAGTGGTTTGGTTATTGTACTGTGTTCTCCTGTGGTTAGGCAACATGACCATTTCAAATATAATACCACTCTATCGATCCAGAATTGTCCAGTCTGAAAAAGATGACACCTGAACTTTATGTTTCTCATTTAAAAACAAGCCTCTCTCGTTCTCTCTCTCTCTCTCTCTCCTCTCTCTCTCTCTCTCTCTCTCTCTCTTTCTATATATATATATATATATATACATATATATATATATATATATATGTATATATATATATATATGTATACACACACACACACACACACACACACACACATATATATATATATATGTGTGTTACCACCTGTAGGTTGGTAATAAAGGGATGAATTTTTTGATCCTTACAACCCAATAAGTTGTTCAAGAGGTACTCTCATCAATGAAAACAGAGATTATTTAAAATAATTCTAGATTCCTGGATTTGATGATTTAAAAAAAATATTGATTTTATGGTTTGGTAAAGATTTCTTCTTTTCTTCTAAGGATCTAATGCTCAATATATTATTTTTCTCGCATTTCTCTCATTTTTTTCCCCACTTTCTTTTCTGCCATTCCTATTAGTTTCTTTAAAAATAATTTTTGCTCTTTTCAGCTCTTCTAGGAATTCTTGTTCAATGTGGCCAATCTGTGTTTTGATTTGAGGCTTTCTGTATAGAGGTTTTCACATAGTTTTCTTCTGAATTTTGACTTGAGCTTCCTGTCCCCATAATAACTTCTTTTATAGTCAAATTCTTTTATGTTTGCTCATTTTTTTAAGGCTTGCAAAAAATTTTTTAACTTTTCTATTTAATTAATTTGTTTTCAGTTTTCTACAATCACTTCTATGTATCTTAGATTTTTCCCCCTCCCTCCCCCATGTTCCCCCCTTCCTCCCCCCTCCCTCCTCGAGACGGTGTGCAATCTTATATACGTTCTACACATATGTTCTTGTTAAATACATTTTCACCTTAGTCTTGTTGCATAGAAGAATTAAAACGAATGGGAGAAGCCATGAAAACAAAACAAAACATAACACAAGAGAAAATGATCTGTTTCATTCTGTGATCCAATTCCATAGTTCTTTCTCTGAATATGGAAGGCATTTTGCCTCAAGTCCATTGGGGATTTTTTAGGTCCTTACATTGCTATGAAGGACTAAGTCCACCACAAAAATTCCTCTCACACTATGGTTATTGCTATGTACAAAGCTTCCCGGTTCTGCTCCTTTCACTCAGCATCAGTTCACATAAGTCCTTCCAGGTCTCTCTGAAGTCTTCCTGTTCATCATTTCTCATAGCACAATAGTATTCCATTACATTCATATGCCATAACATGTTCAGCCATTCCCTAATTGATGAGCATCCCTTCAATTTCGAGTTCTTGGCCACAACAAAGAGAGTTATTATAAATACTTTTGTACACATGGGACCCTTTCCCATTTTTATGATCTTTTTAGGATACAGTTCTAGAAGTGATATTGCTGGGCCAAAAGGTATGCACATTTTTGTAGCCCTTTGGGTATAGTTCCAAATTGCTCTCTAGAATGGTTGGATCAGCTCACAGAGCCACCAACAATGAATTTGTGTTCCAACTCTCCCACTTCTTCTCCAACATTTATCATCCTCCTGTTTTGTTATGTTAGCCAATCTGATAGGCGTGATATGGTACTTCAAAGTTTTTTGATTTGAATCTCTCTAATCAATAGTGATTTAGAGCATTTTTCATATGACTATAGATAGCTTTAATTTCTTCCTTTGAAAACTTTCTGTTCATATCCTTTGACCATTTATTAATTGGGGAATGAATTGTATTCTTGTACATTTGACTCAATTCTCTATATATTTTAGAAAAGAGGCTTTTATCACAGACACTAGTTGCAAAAATTATTTCCCAGTTTTCTGCTTCCCTCCTAATCTTGGTTGCTTTGGGTTTGTTTATGCAAAAACTTTTCAATTTAACGTAATCAAAATTATCCATTTTGTATGTCATAATATTCTCTGTCTCTTGCTCAATCATAAATTTCTCCATTCTCCATAAATCTGACAATACACTATTCCTTGCTCCTCTAATTTGTTTATAGTGTCAATCTTTATACCTAGATCACGTATCCATTTGGACTTTATTCTTGTGTACAGTGTCAGGCATTGGTCTATGCCCAGTTTCTGTTACTCTGTTTTCCAGCAATTTTTGTCAAATAGTGAGTTCTTATCTCAGAAGCTGGAGTCCTTGGGTTTATTAAAGAGCAGATTGCTATATTCATTGATTACTGTGTCTTGAGTACCTAGCCTTTTTCACTGGTCTACCTCTCTATTTCTTAGCCAGTACTAAGTGGTTTTGATGACTGTTGCTTTATAATACAATTTGAAATCTAGTAGGGCTGGGCCACCTTCCCTAACATTTCTTTTCATTAGTTCCCTTGATATTCTGAAACTTTTGTTCTTTCAGATGAATTTTGATATTATTTTTTCTAGCTCTAGAAAATAATTACCTGGTAGTTTGATTGGTATGACACTGAATAAGTAAATTAATTTATATAGGATTATCATTTTTATTATATTACCTTGGCCTACCCATGAGCAAATTGATGGTTTTCCACTTACTTAGATCTGACTTCATTTCTTGAAAAGTGTTTTGTAATTGTGTTTACATAGACCCTAGGTTTGTTTTGGCAGGTAGACTCCCAGATATTTTATAGTGTCTACCCTAGCTTTAAATGGGATTTCTCTTTATATCTCTTGCTGTTGGGCTTTGTTAGAAATATATAGAAATGCAGAAGATTTAGGTGGGTTTATTTTTTAACCTACAACTTTGTTAATTAAAACCAAAGTTGTTTATTATTTCAAGTACTTTTTTACTTGATTCTATGGGATTCTCTAAGTACATCACCATATCTGCAAGGAGTAATAACTTATTTTCTTCTTTTGTCAGTTCTAATTCCTTCAATGCTCTTGATCTCATTTGTTCATAAAGTCATCCTTTTTCCATAGATCTGACAGGGAAACTATACTTTGCTCTCCTAATTTGCTTATAGCAACACCCTTTATATTTAAATCATATACCTGTTATGAACATATGTTGTTATGTGGTATAAGATGTTGGTCTACACTTGTTTCTGCCATACTATTTTCCAGGTTTCCCAGCAATTTTTGTCAAATAGTGAACTCTTGTCACTTAGGATTTTTGAATTTATCAAACAGTACATTACAATGGTTACTTACTAGTTTTATTTATTAGTTCTTGGTTGTAGTCCTAGCTCCTTTGCCTTATGGAATATCATATTTCAATCCCTCCCATATTTTAATGTAGAAGCTGCAAGGTCCTATGTGATCCTGAGTGTAGCTCCTCAATATTTAAATTGTTTCTTTCTGGTTGCCTGCAGTATTTTCTCCTTCACGTGATACTTCTGGAATTTGGCAATGATATTCCTTGGTGTTTTCAATTTGGAATCCCTTTCAGGAGGTGAATGGTGGATTCTTTCGATGACCATTTTGCTTTCTGGATCTAGGACCTCTAGGCAGTTTTCCTTGATGATTTCCTAGAAGATATTGCCCATTCTCTTTTCTCATCTTGACTTTCTGGTAGACCAAAAATTCTTAGATTTTCTCTCCTGGATCTATTTTCCTCAAGGTCAGTTGCTTTTCCAATGAGATATTTTATATTTTCTTTTATCTTTTCATTCTTTAGATTCTGTTTGACTAATTCTTGATGTCTCATACAGTCATTAGCTTCTACTTGCTCAATTCTAATTTTTAATAAACTGTTTGCTTCAGTTAACTTTTGCATCTCCATTTCTGTCTGTCCAATTGTTTCTTTTAAGGAGCTATTTTCCCCAGTTAGTTTTTGTGCCTCCTTTACCATTTGTCCAATTTTTCCAGTTATGTTTTGTGCTTCCTTTTCTATTTGTCCAATTTTCTATTTAAATGCTTCTGTGTTTTCTGTTTTTCAATTTTTTAAAATAATTGGCCAGTTTTTCTTCTGCTTCCCTAATTTGGCTGTTAAAATCTTTCTTGAGCTCTTCCAAGAATACTCTTTGGGCTTGAGATCAATTCATACTCCCTTCTGAAGTTTCAGATGGGAGTACAGTCTCAATGGTGATATCTTTGGTATTTGTCTTTTAGTCCTTGTTCCCCATAGAAAGATTCTATGGTCTTATCTTTTCTGGCTTGCTTCTTGCTCATGATGATCACCCTTTTCCTGGCTTTTAAAGTGGATCTCTGCTTATGGGGTGGGGTTCTGTCCCATGGTTCTTGATTCTTGTGCTTAGAACTTGAGGCTTTGCTTATTGTGACCTTTGGTTCTCTCAGCCAAAAGCTAACCTGGTGATGAGCTGGCTGGTGTGCCAAAACAGAGGCCAGGTGAAGTCCTTCTGGGTTTCCCCAGGGTTATTCTGGAGCTAGCTGTGATAAGTGTGGGGGAGGGGTGGTCTGGCCACAAGAGTCTCCTCTCCTGAGCACAAGCAGGCTAAGTGGTTGGTGAACCCCAATTGCATTAGTGTCTTCTCAATTCCTCTGGCTGTGCTGAAGAATGCCTGGGGTTTTGGTGTTGGTGATAGGGGGGTCTACCTCTCCCCCCACCCCAGAACTCAAATCTCCTCTGGGTTCACTGAAGTGGGGCTGTTTGTGACAGCTCCAGTCCTGCACTGCTCCCTTTCAGCCACAGCTTTGTGATTTTCCTAGCCTAACAGGTTAAGAAACTGTTCACCCATTCAGCTGATCTCACTGTTCCCAGATTTTTCCTGGGGAAATATTCTCTAAGTTTTTCAAGGTCAACAAGGGGAGGAGGATAGCATTTACCAATCACTCAGCCATCTTGATTCCCAGAAGTTCAAGTAGGTGACTTACAGACATTTAATCTGTGGGCTGATAGTCTCAGGAGTGGCTACTGCAATAACTTGGGGTTCTGCTGTTCTCTCTTGCTCCTGTCCTGGGCTGACATGTTTGAGATTCCAAAGTGCTGCTGCTGCTTCAGACCACTCAGGACTTCCTGTTTGGCTTTGCTATGGTGGAGTCTGCCCTGGTACAGCCTGTATGCTGTGCACTGTGCTCTCCTCCATTTCCCTGTACCAGATCCTTCCCATCTACCTTCCAGTCTGTCCTGGGTTGGAAATCTTCCACAATCTGTCTCCTATTGGATTCTGCCATCCTAAAATTTGTTCAGATTCTTTTTCTAGAGGTATCTGAAGGAGTTTGTCTTAGAGCTTTGGTTGATATCACTCCATCATCTTGGCTCTGCCCCCCTGTTTGCTCATTTATCTAGCCTATTGGGAGAGGGTAGTGGGTCATTGTCTTGTGCTTCAGGCTTTGCTGTCCTGCTGTTTTCACATCTGCTTTTGGAGGCCTGTAAATATTTGCTGCTTCCAAGTAGATATGATCCAGGAAGAAATCTAGACACCACAATTCCTCTCCTCTCTGGAAGTAGAAACTGGAAAAAGTGCTTCTTTCCACCCTGGAATTGGGACCTTGAACTGGGTAATGAGCAATGAAATTGCCAAATAGCACCAAGTCCTCTGCCTAGTGCTAGCTCAGAGGTTCACTGTAATCTTTCTAACCAGGTTTCTAATCTCTTTCTGAACTTATTGTCTCTGGGTATCTGGACTTTAAGTTTTCCCCAAACAGATACTGCTGCTATCACTCCTCAAACCCCACCTGCCTGCTTTTGTCTCTAAGACCCACAGTTGGTGGTAGCATCTCACTACACTCCTGACCAGCCCCTACCCCAGGACCACAGTGTTAGGGCCCAGCTCTGGACCGTGGCCTCCTGTATGGAAAGTAGAGACACCTGGAGGTGTTAACCTGCCTACGTGGCATGCTAGCTGGTCTAGTAAGCTACGAGGTACTGGGACCGCCTCAGTAACAGGGTAGGCTCCGCCTACAGGGAGGAACATGGGAGGAGCTCGGGTGCCTAAAGATATACTGGAGCACTGGGGGGGATCAGGGTAAGAAGCGAATGAACAATTAAAGAGTGAACTGCTGCCAACTCGGGTGTTCTGTCTAGTTATTCCCCTCCCCCACGGGGGGGGGGGGGGAACCAGGGACGCCTGAGGCCCGACAAAGACATAGATCTTGAGGTAAGATTCCAAGCGAAGCCCCAGGGAGGGAGGATTAGCTTAGAGAGCCCGGGACATTTAAATAAGTAAGAAAAGCAAGGGATATTTAAATTAGTGCAGAAGGCCCCGGGGCATTACACCACAGACCTCTCATTTTGTCCTTCTAAGTTGTCTTGAACTGGAAAAATTATCTCGCTTAGAATTTTTCTTTGGTATGTTGTTTTAGAATTCTATTTGACAAGTTATTATAGAGTTGGTTAGAAGGAAATGTTGGGAGTGCTCAGTTAGAATGCTCCTCATAACTTACCACGTTGGCTCTCCCTCTTAAATTCATTCTAAATATATTATGGGGAAAAATATCTCATTGAAGTCACATTCTAAAGATTAGGAATAGCACTGATATCAGACATATGTCCTGCAAAACCAAATCTTCTTTACAGGAAATTTTGAAACATATCTGAAGTGCTTTTGAAAATTTGTGTTTAATTGTAATTGAAATGCTTTTTTGCATTCACAAATTAAATGGAATTTGCCTATTATGTGAACATGTATATTAACCTCAACATAAAGCTAGATTCAGAATTTTTAAAAATTCAATAAAAATATCTGCTCTTGCTAAAGGGAATCTGTATGCTTGAATCTCCCTTGCCTTGCCTTTATGAAAGGCATGACTAGCCAGTCATCACCCTCCTGTCCACCACTCAACCTCATTTCAACCTGCTTTCCCCTATCTCTGGAATTTAGCTAGTTCATATATCAAACCTTGCCAGTCCTAAATCCTCAGTTCCTTTTAGATCCTTGTGAAATGAATGACCAACTAATCTGAAAATACCTATTTGAGTTAGGATGATAATTTCTTATTTTTTGCTCTTCCTCAGATACATGTTTATTTTAATAGTGACTTCTAGGGATTTTACCTATGGAAGTGAGAGAGAATTCTATAGGAGAACATAGGAGTTCTAGGTCCTATGACAGAAAAAGTGGTGAGTAACAGTGGAGTTGAATTACAGAGTGGAGGTAGGAAGAAATCAATGCTTATGAACTCATCACAGAGACAGGTGACTGCGTATTCAGACTGTATGCAAGTCCAACCCTGATACCTACAGTCCATTTGCTGAGAGATGTTATAGCAGATTATGGGTGAGAAATGCTTTGACCTCCTTGAAAAAAGACCCTTACATGAACCTTTCTGAAATAACCCCCAGTTATTCCCATTCTTCTTTCATTCACCTTTCACTTTGAAATTATTTTGCTTCTCCAGTAGATGGGAATCAGAGCTTGTTTTGCTTCATCTGCTCCCAGAAATTATTTCTCCTTTCCTTCCAGCTGTTATATTTTATTTTTCTTTCAGAAAAACTTTAAGACCAATTCACTTCCAGTTATTGTGTTGGGTATTTAGGATATATATGAATAATGATGCTCTTAGGTAGCTTGATTTTGTTTTTGTTTTTTGCCTCACACTCTAGAAATTCTGCAGTCTAATCGGACTTGGAAGACCTTCAAAATTCACTGAATTGAATATGTGCTACATACAGGCCAAAAAGGAATGTGCTCTAGGCAATAGGTAAAGGGCCAGCAGAATTGATTGTTATAATCTGTGTGCCCTCCTCAGACCAAGTCATTTCTACGTATAAATTACAACTGTTGTGACAGAAAAGGCATGGCCAATGCTCCACATGGTTCTGTTTAGAAAACAGTTCTGTCGAAGCATATTTTATAAATAAGTTCTAAATAGATTAGAATCAGTACCAATATGTAACAAATGCTGCTCTTCCTGTGCTGAAGTTTTTCTAATACAGGCTGAGAGCCCTGCTGGATCAACACACCAAATGCTTCACCAACTGCTAGCTGTGAAGGGAGATATTATCTGGTGCTAGTTCAATGAGTTAGGATTTCAGGGCTCTATTTTTAGAGTTCTCTAAGGTATTCTTCAGGGTACTAATTCTCTGTTCTTCTTTTCTCCCTTGAGGAATGTGGGTCAAGGCATACTTTCCTCAAAGGCTCCTTAAACTATACAATTGAATCCCTCGTTTTATTAGCAATGATTAAGGACCAGTCTTTGGCAGATTTTGTGTGAGTCTTGGGGACATAAGAAAAATAACAAAAACTATCCCTGCCCTAAAGGAGCTTACATCTTAATGAAAGAAACAGCGCGTGTGTGTGTGTGTGTGTATGTGTGTGTGTGTGTGTGCGCGCATACATACATACAAATATATATTTGTAATATATACAATATAATATGGACTGAAATGGAAGAGGAAGTAATAAAGAACAATGTTAGGAGACTGTGAGAACAGGAAAGAATTTGTGAATCACCTCAAAATTCTCAGCAGAGTGGGAGACTAGAAGAGAGAAGGAAACCTCTACAACAGCTATTGTTATGGGTAGGATATGAATAGGATTGTTTTGCTGGAGTGAGAGTGCAGTTGAGATGAAATTTCAAATTTATAGTGAGCCCAGTCAGAACATTTTTATGATTTTTCTCTGTTTCCTTCAGAAGTACATGAACAGGAAGGAAGGAGGTTGGTGGCTGGAGTGTCCAATTAGTTAGTGATCAAGAAGACAGCAAATGAAGACAGAAATATTAAGAAAATGCCAAGGAAAAGAAACAATAAGAAAATATACTCAATCAGAACTGTTTAAGGTTGATGAAAGTCCATGGTAGTAACCCTGATTTTTTCTTAAGTTTTTCTTCCTGTACCTTTGCATAGACTAGCCCCATTTCTGGAATCCACTCTCCTTTCACCCTCATTCCTTATGACCTTTAACTTTCTTTAAAGCTCAGTTCTTGGGTTACCCCCTATGAGTGCTCCATCACCATACATGGCAATGTCTATTTTTCATAGGTTGTATGTTTATTTGTATTTTTTGCTCAATAGAATGAAAGGTCCTTTTTATGATTTTCTTTCTGTACTCGTAGTTCTTAACAGAGTGCCTGGTGCATAACATGCACATAATATGTGGTTGGTGAATGAATAGATTAAAGAATGAAAGCATCAGTTGCTGCATATTAGCGAGTTCTTTGTGGTTCAAGATACAATTAATTTGGAATAATTTTGCAGAATGTGAAAATGACAGCTATATGTTTTCGTTGCTGTTTTTCAGTTGTTTCAGTTGTATTTGAGTCTTTGTGACCTCATTTGGGGTTTTCTTCACAAAGATATTGGAGTGGTTTGCCATTTCTTTTTATTTATTTATTTATTTAACTTTTAACATTCATTTTCACAAAATTTTGAGTTGCAAATTTTCTCCCCTTTTCTCCCCTCCCCCCCCAAACCCAAGCTTTCTAATTGCCCCTGTGATGAATCTACTCTTTCTTCTATCATCTCTTTCTGCCCTTGTCTCCGTCTTCTGTTTTGTCCTGTAGGGCCAGATAGCTTTCTATACCCCTTTACCTGTATTTCTTATTTCCTAGTGGTAAGAACATTACAGTTGATCCTAACACTTTGAGTTCCAACTTCTTTAGCTCCCTCCCTCTCCACCCCTTCCCTTTGGAGGACAAGCAATTCAATATAGGACAAATCTGTGTAGTTTTGCAAATGATTTCCATACTAGTTGTGTTGTATAGGACTAACTATATTTCCTTCCATCCTATCCTGTCCCCCATTACTTCTATTCTCTTTTGATCCTATCCCTCCCCATGAGTGTTGACCTTGGATTGCATTCTCCTCCCCATGCCCTCCCTTCTATCATCCCCCGCCACCCTGCTTGTCCCCTTGTCCCCCACTTTCCTGTATTGTGAGATAGGTTTTCCTACCAAAATGAGTGTGCATTTTATTCTTTCCTTTAGTGGAATGTGATGAGAGTAGACTTCATGTTTTTCTCCCACATCCCCTCTTTATCCCTCCACTAATGAGTCTTTTGCTTGCCTCTTTTATGAGAGATAACTTGCCCCATTCAATTTCTCCCTTTCTCCTCCCAATATATTTCTCTCTCACTGCTTGATTTCATTTTTTTTTTTAAGATATGATGCCATCCTCTTCAATTCACTCTGTGCACTCTGTCTCTATGTATATGTGCGTGTGTGCATGTGTGTGTGTAATCCCACCCACTACCCAGATACTGAAATGTTTCAAGAGTTACAAATATTGTCTTTCCATGTAGGAATGTACACAGTTCAACTTTAGTAAGTCCCTTATGACTTCTCTTTGCTGTTCGCTTTTTCATGCTTCTCTTCATTCTTGCGTTAGAAAGTCAAATTTTCTTTTCAGCTCTGGTCTTTTCATCAAGAAAATTTGAAAATCCTCTATTTCATTGAAAGACCATTTTTTCTCCTGAAGTATTATACTCAGTTTTGCTGGGTAGGTGATTCTTGGTTTTAGTCCTAGTTCCTTTGACTTCTGGAATATCCTATTCCATTCCCTTCGATCCCTTAATGTAGAGGGTGCTAGATCTTGTGTTATCCTGATTGTATTTCCACAATACTTAAATTGTTTCTTTCTAGCTGCTTGCAATATTTTCTCTTTCACCTGGGAATTCTGGAATTTGGCCACAATGTTCCTAGGAGTTTCTCTTTTTAGATCTCTTTCATGTGGTGTTCTGCGGATTCCTTGAATATTTATTTTGCCCTCTGGTTCTAGAATCTCAGGGCAGTTTTCCTTGATAATTTCATGGAAGATGATGTATAGGCTCTTCTTTTGATCATGGTTTTCAGGTAGTCCCAGAATTTTTACATTGTCTCTCCTGATTCTATTTTCCAGGTCAGTTGTTTTTCCAATAAGATATTTCACATTATCTTCCATTTTTCGAATCTTCTCGCTATGTTCTGTGATATCTGTCTTTCTCATAAAGTCCTTAGCCTCCATCTGTACCATTCCAGTTTTGAAAGATCTATTTTCTTCAGTGAGCTTTTGAATCTCCTTTTCCATTTGGCTAATTCTGCTTTTGAAAGCATTCTTTTCCTCATTGGCTTTTCGAACCTCTTTTGCCAATTGAGTTAGGCAAGTTTTCAAGGTGTTAATTTCTTCAACATTTTTTTGGTTCTCTTTTAGCAGGGAGCTGATCTGCTTTTCATGCTTCTCTTTCATCCCTCTCATTTCTCTTCCCAGTTTTTCCTTCACCTCTCTAACTTGATTATCAAAATTCTTTTTGAGCTCTTCCATAGCCTGAGCCCATTGGGTGGGCTGGGGCACAGAATCCTTGATTTCTGTGTCTTTGCCTGATAGTAAGCATTGTTCTTCCTCATCAGAAAGGAAGGGAGGAAGTGTCTTTTCTCCGAGAAAGTACCCTTCAATAGTTTTATTTCTTTTCCCTTTTCTGGGCATTCTCCCCAGCCAGTGACTTGACCTCTGAATATTCTCCTCACACCCACCTCACCACCTGATCCTCCCAGCCAGCGTTTGGGAACTGAGATTCAAATGCTGCTTCCTGCCTTAGGGCTTTTGGCAGGGGCAGGGCTGCTATTCAGTGTGAGAATTAAGTTCAGATGGTCAGGTCAGGGCAGGGCCGCCTCTCAGGCTCTGTTCCCTCAGGGGGTTTATGCACAGACCTTCCACAATGGATCCAGGCTCCCGCCCGCTTGGGGAGCCCCTGTCTGCAGCCGCCTCTCAGCTTCTATCTCCCAGGGGGGCCCGAGCCATGGGGGCACCCCACTCCACTCTTGACCCGCCAAAGAGACTCTCTCACCGACCCTCGTCACCTGTGGGCAGAGGGACTTGTGCGGCCGCTGGAGATCCCGTCCCTGAAGCCTGCTTGGGTCTGTTTCTCTTGGTGCCGTGGCCGCAGCAGGTCTGGCCTGGGCTGGGCTCCGCGTCTGCAGCGGGATGGACCTTTTGCGAGAGGTTTGCAGGTCCCTCTGTGGGTGGAGGGACCCTCATGGCCGCTGGAGATCCCGTCCCCGAAGCCTGCTCGGATCTTTTCCTCTTGGTGCCGCGGCTGCTGCAGGGCTGCCCTCAGCTCCCAGTCCCGGCGCCCAGTCCGCAGTGCGAAGGACCCCCCGCGAGAGGTTTGCAGGTCCCTCCGGAACAGAAATCTCCCTCACTCCAATATTCCGTGGCCTCTGGGTGCAGAATTCGCCGTGAGTTACTCCCCTGTAGCCGTTCTGTGGGTTGTGGGTTTGGAGCTATGTGTATGTGCGTCTTTCTACTCCTCCATCTTGGCTCTGCCCCTCCGGTTTGCCATTTCTTTCCCCAGCTCATTTTACAGGTGAAAAAAATGAGGTAAACAGGGTTAAGTGATTTACTTAGGTCACACAGCTAGTATTTGAATCTGGGTTTGAACTCAGGTCTTCCCAACTCCAAGCTTAGTGCTCTATCCATTGCACTACTAGCTGCCCCAAATTTTGATTAGAGAAACGTTAAGGTTTTATTGGAGTTCCACTTTTTTCCAATAAAAACATATACCAGTTATCAATTATGAAATGACAGCTATTTTCAGAGAAGAAAAATTCCAAGACAATTCCAAAGGACTCATGATGAAAAATGCTATTTGCATCCAGAGAAAGAACTGATGGAGCCTGAATGCACATCAAAGCATACTATTTTTACTTTTTAAATTTTTTTCATGTTTTTTTTTTCATTTGCTGTTTCTTCTTTCAGAACATGATTAATATGGAAATATGTTTTACCTGATTGTCGATATGTAACATGTCAAATTGCTTACTGTCTTAGGGAGTGGAGAGGGGAGGAAAGAAGGGTGAAAATTAAGAGCTTAAAATTTAAAAAAAAAAAAAGAATGTTAAAATTTGTCTTTATGTGTAAATGGGGAAAAAAGCACATAGGAAGATATGTTATTACAGGAAAGGGTACTTTTATAGATTGAGTCCTAACAATCAAGGGCCTTGATCAAAGTAATGCAATACGTGTAAGTTCCTGATTTTTTTTCTAAGATTCCTTAAATAAAAAAGAAATCCTTTAAAACGTCTAACATACCAGGACTTCTTGACCCAATAGTGTTTTGCAGTAGAAAGAATATTTTAAATTAAAAGTGATAAGACTCAGGTTTAAGCCTTGGCTCTGCCATAATGTGTGTCTGTGGGTAACACTATAACTTAGGTCTCGTCATTTATGAAATAGAAATTTGATCTTGATTTGATCTAAAGTCAGTATCATCTCTAATGTTCATCATTCAGTGACTTCCACTCTGTTTCAGTCACTTACCATAAAAAGTCAGACCTTAGACTTCATTATCACTGAGAGCTGTTTCCCCACCAAAGTATGACTCTTACCTGTGTTACCTCAGTCAAGCCTCTTAAGCTCTCTGGGTCTCTGTTTTCTCCTCTGTAAATGAGGGAGTTAGACTAGATGGCTTCTGCTAAGTCTCCTCTCTCATCTCTAACCCTAGGTAACCTTCTCTATTCAGTTTATATTCCCTCAGTGTTAGACTGAGAAACATTGCTGAAGGGGAAAAATATTTACTAAGCCCAACAAAGATTACAGTCATGATATTTAACCCCAACTGGGTCTTATTTGCTACTTTGTAATCCTTTAATTCACTTCAATTTCAACAACTGGTAGTCAACATTTTTTTACTCTCAATTTCCACAAAGCTCCTTTGCTTCCATCATCAAGAACAAGTTACCTTGTATCCTACAATACTGAGATCAATGTCAACGAAGTGAAATTACCTAAACTTTCTTCTCCAAACCTCAACATCTCTCTGTCTTCACCATTCCTAACCCTTTTCACTCTTGTAATTAAGGCAGTAGTACTTTCTCATTGTTAAGAATAATCTCTCTATCTCTGACCTTCAATCCATTGCTGGGCTCAACTATCATTTATCAACTATCAATTATCATCTAATGCTCTTGCATCCTAAATCTGTGAATCTCTTTTGAGCATCTTCACTTCTGCCAATTAAAAGAATCAGACCTTTCCTATTTTCAACAACTTTAATGAAATTTCATCAAATATCTCTTCTATGTAAGGCAGTAAATTAGGTGTTAGGGATATAGAGAAAAAACAAAAAAGCAAGAAACATGGTCCCTACATTCAAGATCCCAGAGTCTACTCAGGTGAGAGTTAGGGGAAGGGAGATAGTACCAGGATAAAACATGCATATTGGTGTCTTTAAATATCTTCACACAACCCTGTATTCCTCTCAAAATACTATATTGTCTTCTTCCTTTGACACACCATTTCTTGTAAGCAATGTCTATATATACTGCTTCCTTTTCATCCTTCAGGAAGTTGTCAAGGAAGACTGCCTTAATATCCTGGAAACAGAAGCCAAAATAGGCAATGAAAGAATCCACCAGTCACTTCAGGGAATAGATTCCAAGATAAAAACTCCAAGGAACATTATAGCCAAAATTCAGAACTATCAGGTCAAGTTAAAAATAATGCGAGTAGCCAGAAAGAAGCAAGTAAAATATCAGAGAGCTACAATCAGGATTACACAGGATTTAGCACCTGCAACATTAAAAGATCAGAGGTTGGGGATGGAGCCAAGATGGTGGACAAGAAAGACACACTTAATCAGGGTCCTCCCCACAACCCATAAAATACTTGTAGAGAGGGACTCTTAACAAATTTTGGAGGAGCAGAAGTGGAGAACAACAGAGTGGAGGAGATTTCCAGCCCACGGTGACCTGAACAGCCCACAGAAACATTGGGTGCACCAGACAGGGAACCAAGTGTGGAGCCCAGCCCAGCCTTGGCCGAGCAGAAGGGTGCAATGAGACTCTGGGAGGAGGACACCTCGGGGGCAGAATCTCCAGTCGCAGTAGCAGGTCCTCAGATCCCTCGGCCCACAGGCACCAAAGGTCAGTGACAGGGTTGTATCAGCTGGCCAGGAAGGGAGAAGGGCCTCCTCACAGCTCCAGCAGCAGGCAGCAGCCACAGAGCCTGCACAGCAGCCTATACAGAAGCTCCATTGTTGGAGAATAAAAACCCTTGGGGGCACAGAAGAGTTGAGTCTTACCTCAGCCCTGGGTGGAGGCCCTGGGGGAGTTGGTCTTTGTCTCACACTGAACGGCAGCCCTGCCCATCTAGCTTATCTGAAAATCAGCCCCCAGTGTTAACTTGAGAACTGGAGGCCAAGTGGCTATGGAGAGGTATCTGCTAAGATTCTGGGCACAAAAAATCCCTCTCTGCATCCAGATCAGTACACCCTTGATTGTGCCACCTTGGAGGAACTGAGATCTCACAGATTCACAGAGTATACCCTACTCTTGACAAAGGATCCAAAAGTCAAGTAACTGGTTGGGAAAATGCCCAAAAAAGGGAAAAAAAAATAAGACCATAGAAGGTTACTTTCTTGGTGAACAGATATCTCCTCTCATCTTTTTGGATGAGGAAGAACAATGCTTATCATCAGGGAAAGACATAGAATTCAAGGCTTCTTCAATATCAAGACCCAAGAGAAGGAAAAACAGATAAAAGGGAAAAGAAAATGTAAAGGATTAAATGTTGCTAAACTGTTTACATCCCTAAATGAGAAGATGATACTTGTAATTCTTAAAAATTGTATCACTAATACAGCCAAAAGGACTGTACATAGAAAGAGGGCACAGGTGTAAGGTAAATTTGAGAGAATGACTTAAAATAATTAAGGGATGAGAAAGAGTTGTATACTGGATGCAGAAGGAAGGAAGAGGTAGAATGAGGTAAATTATTTCACATGAATTGGTACAAAAGATCTATTACAGTGAAGGGGAAGATGGGAGGGTGGGAAATGGGCAATACTTGAACCTTACTCTTATCAGGTTTGGCTCAAAGAGGGAATAATATACACAATCAGTGGAATATAGAAATCTATCTTAAACAACAGGGAAGTAGGAGGGGAAGGAGATCAAATAAAGGGCAGGGAGAGCCTGACAGAAGAAAGGGCAGATTGGGGGAAGAGGTAGACAGAAGCACAACACTGGTGAGGTGCAAAAGAGTGGAAGAAGGAAGAGGAAAAACAAAAGAAAAAATAGGGTGGAGGGAAACACATAGGTAGTAATTATAACTGTGAATATGAACACTCTCATAAAACAGAAGTAGATAGCAGAGTGGATCAAAAACCAGAAACCTACACAAGAAACACATTTGAAGCTGAGAGATACACATGAAGTAAGGGCAAGAGACTGGAACAAAATCTTTATCATGCTTCGACTGAAATAAAAAAACAAAAGAAGGATTAGCAATCCTGATCTTAGACAAAGTAAAAGCAAGAACAGACCTAAATAAAAGAGATAAGGAAGGAAATTATATCTTGTTACAAGGTACCATAGACAATGAAACAATATCAATACCAAACACATATGGACCAAGTGGTATAGCATCAAGATTCTTAAAGGAGAAGTGGAGTGAGTTGCAGGAAGAAAAGGACAACAAAACTATACTAGTGGGGGATTTCAACTGTCCCCTTTCAGAACTCGATAAATCCAACCAAATGAACAAACAAGAAAGAAACTAAGGAAGTAAGTAGAATATTAGAAAAATTATATATGATAGACCTTCAGAGAAAACCGAATAGAAGCAGAAAGGAATATGTCTTTTTCTCAACAGGACATGGTACCTACAAAAAAAACCTGACCATGTGTTAAAGGCATAAAAACCTCAAAATCAAATGTAGAAAGGCAGAAATATTAAATACATGTTTTTTGGATCATAATACAATTAAAATTACATTCAACAAAAGAGTGGAAAGATAGATTTAAAGTTCATTGGAAACTAAATAATCCAATTCTAAAGAAAAAGTGGATCAACTAGAACATCATAGAAACAATCAATTTTATTAAAGAGAATGGCAATAATGACACAGTAAGCCAAAATTTATGAGATGCAGCCAAAGTAGTAACTTAAGGGAAATTTTGTTTCTCTAAATTTTTCCATTAACCAAATAGAAAAGGAATAGAATAATGAATTTGACATGCAACTAAAAAAACTAGAAAAAGAACAAATTTATAATCCTCAATTGAGCACCACATTGGAAATCCTTAAAATTAAAGGTGAGATTAATAAGTTTGATAGTTTAAAAAACAAACAAAAAATTACTGGATTAATAAATAAATCTAGGCACTGGTTTTATGAAAAAAGCAATAAGATAGAAAAGCAATTTGTTACTTTGATTAAAAAACAAAGAAAGAAAACCAAAAATCCAATATCAGAAATGAAAAGGGTGAAATCACCACCAATGAGGAAGAATAAAAAAGCAATCATTACAAAATATTTTGCCCAAATATATGCCAATAAATCAGACAATCTGAGTGAAATCAATGAATATTTATAAAAATGTAAATTACACAGATTGACAGATCAGGAAATCAAATGCCTAAATACTTTCCTTTTAGGAAAAGAAATGGAACAAGTCATTAATGAGCTCCCTAAGAAAAAATCCCCAGGGTCAGATATGTTCAGAAACAAAATCTACCAACATTCAAAGAATAACTAACGGGGGGCTTAGCCAAGATGGTGGAGTAGAAAGACGCACATACGCATAGCTCCGAACCCACAACTCACAGAAGGGCTAGAGGGGACCAACTCACCGTGAATTCTGCACCCAGAGGCCACGGAATATTGGAGCGAGGGAGATTTCTGTTCTGGAGAGACCTGCAAACCTCTCGCGGGGGGTCCTTCGCGCTGCGGACTGGGCGCCGGGACTGGGAGCTGAGGGCAGCCCTGCAGCGGCCACGGCACCAAGAGGAAAAGATCTGAGCAGGCTTCGGGAACGGGATCTCCAGTGGCGGCACAAGCCCCCCCACCCACAGGTGACGAGGGTCGGTGAGAGAGTCTCTTTGGCGGGTCGAGAGGGGAGTGGGGTGCCCCCATGGCTTGGGCCCCCCCCCGGGAGATAGAAGCTGAGAGGCGGCTGCAGACAGGGGCTCCCCAAGCGGGCGGGAGCCTGGATCCATTGTGGAAAGTCTGTGCATAAACCCCCTGAGGGAACAGAGCCTGAGAGGCGGCCCTGCCCTGACCTGACCATCTGAACTTAATTCTCACACTGAATAGCAGCCCTGCCCCTGCCAAAAGCCCTAAGGCGGGAAGCAGCATTTGAATCTCAGTTCCCAAATGTTGGCTGGGAGGATCAGGAGGTGAGGTGGGTGTGAGGAGAATATTCAGAGGTCAAGCCACTGGCTGGGGAGAATGCCCAGAAAAGGGAAAAGAAATAAAACTATTGAAGGGTACTTTCTTGGTGAACAGGCATTTCCTCCCTTCCTTTCTGACGAGGAAGAACAATGCTTACCATCAGGCAAAGACACAGAAATCAAGGATTCTGTGTCCCAGCCCACCCAATGGGCTCAGGCCATGGAAGAGCTCAAAAAGAATTTTGAAAATCAAGTTAGAGAGGTGGAGGAAAAACTGGGAAGAGAAATGAGAGGGATGAAAGAGAAGCATGAAAAGCAGATCAGCTCCCTGCTAAAGGAGAACCAAAAAAATGTTGAAGAAATTAACACCTTGAAAACTAGCCTAACTCAATTGGCAAAAGAGGTTCAAAAGGCCAATGAGGAGAAGAATGCTTTCAAATGCAGAATTAGCCAAATGGAAAAGGAGATTCAAAAGCTCACTGAAGAAAATAGATCTTTCAAAGAATAACTAACTCCAATACTGTGCAACCTATCTGGAAAAATAGGTGAGAAAAGAGTTCTACCCAATTCCTTTTATGACACAAATATGGTGTTGATACCTAAACCAAGAAGAGCTAAAACAGAGAAAGGACATTATAGACCAATTTCTTTAATGAATATTGAAACAAAAATTTTTAACAAAATAATAGCATTATATCACAAGGATTATACACTATGACCAAGTGAGATTTATACTAGAAATTGCAGGATTTGTTCAATATTAAGAGAACTGTCAACATAATTGACTATATCATAACAAAACCAACAGAAATCACATAATTTTCTGAATAGATGTTGAAAAAGCTTTTGACAAATTATGGCACCCATTCCTATTAAAAACACTAGAGAGCATAAAAATTAAGGGATCGTTCCTTAAAATGATAAGTAGTATCTATCTAAAACTATCAGCAAGCATTATCTGTAATGAGGAGAAACAAGGATGCCCATTATCACCATTATTATTTAAATAGTACTAGAAATGTTAGGTATGTCAATAGGAGAAGGAAAAGAAATAGAAGGAATTAGAATAGGCAATGAGTAAACAAGACTATCACTTGTTGCAGATGATATGATGGTATTCCTAAAGAACCCTAGAGAATTAACTAAAAAAACTACTTGAAAAAAATTAACAGCTTTAGCAAAGTTGCATAAAATAAAATAAACCCACATAGGTCATTAATATTTCTTTATAAGACCAACAAAGCTCAAGAGCAAGAGATAGAAAAAGAAATTCCATTTAAAATAACTGTAAATGGTATAATATTCTTAGGAGTTTACCTTCCAAGACAAACCTAGGAAGTATATGAACATAATTACAAAATACTTTTCACATTAATAAAATCAGATCTAAACAACTGGAAAAACATTAATTGCTCATGGGGAGACTGAGCCAATATAATAATAATGACAATTCTACCTAAAGTAATATACTTATTCAGTGCCAAACCAATAAAACTACTGAAAATTATTTGATAGAGCTAGAAAAAATAACAACAAAATTCATCTGAAAGAACAAAAGTTCAAGAATATCAAGGTAATTAAAGGAAAAAATACAAAGGAAGGTAGCCTAGCAATACCAGATATCAAACTATATTATAAAACATAATCATCAAAACTATCTGGTACTGGGTAAGAAATAGAGTGGTGGATCAATGGAGTAGATTAGGCACACAAGACACAGTAGTCAATGACATTAGTAACCTAATGTTTGAAAAATACAAAGAATCCAGCCTTTGGGGAAAGAATTCAATATTTGATGAAAGCTACTGTGAAAACAGGAAAACAACAGGATACAAAGTAGGAATAGACCAACATCTCACACCTTAGACCAAAATAAGGTTAAAATGGGTTGTACAATTTAGATACTGGACTGTGCTACTTGCTCAGACTGTTATACCAGAACTTTTCCTGTCAACTTTCTTCCTGTGATGTAATTTACCACTTTCTGCTTCCTCCTTTTCAAACCTCCTGTTACAATCCCTTTGGCATACTTAAATCATATTTTTAACATATCATTTACTTTATTCCCGTTCCTTCTATGTATATCCCTTTTAGATTTCATAATTGATGTGCAATTCTCAAGATTAACAGGTATCATCTTCCCTTATAGGGAGGTAAACAGTTTGCCCAAATTGAGTAACAAGTTTTTGTTTTTGTTTTTTCCCTTGTTTACCTTTTTACACTTCTCTTGAGACCTGCATTTGAAGATCAAATTGTCTATTAAGTTCTGGTGTTTTTGTCAGGAAGGCCTGGAAATCCTTTACTTCATGGAATGACCATCTCCTTGCCTGAAATGTTATGCTGAACTTTGCTGGGTAGTTGATCCTTGGCTGTAGTCCCAGCTCCTTTGCCTTACAGAACATTGGATTCCAATTCCTTTGATCTTTTAATGTAGAAGAAGGTCCTGTGTGATCCTGACTGTAGCTCCTCTATATTTGAATTGTTTCTTTCTGACTGCCTGTAATATTTTCTCCTTCATTTGATAGTTCTGGAATTTGGCAATGATATTTCTTGGGGTTTTGAGTTTGGGATCCCTTTCGGGAGGTGAACAGTGGATTCTTTTGATGACTGTTTTGGTCTCTGGATCTAGCACTTCTGAGCAGTTTTCCTTGATGATTTCCTGGAAGATATTGTTCAGACTCTTTTTTTCATCATGGCTTTCTAGTAGGCCAATAATTCTTAAATTGTCTCTCTTGGATCTATTTTTCAGTTCAGTTGTTTTTCCAGTTAGATATTTATGTTTTCTTCTATCTTTTCATTCTTTAGATTTTGTTTGACTGATTCTTGCTGTCTCATTGAGTCATTAGTTTCTACTTGCCCAATTCTAATCTTTATCACATTGTTTTCTTCAGTTAACTTTTGCATCTCCTTTTCCATCTATCCAATTTTTCCTTTTAAGGAGTTATTTTCTCCAGTTAATTTTTGTACTTCCTTTTCCATTTGTCCAATTTTCCCAGTTAGGTTTTGTGCTTCCTTTTCCATTTGACCAACTGTTCCTTTTAGGGAGTTATTTTCTCCATTTAATTTTTGTACTTCCTTTTCCATTTGTTCAATTTTTCTTTTCAAAGAGATGTTCTTATCAGTGAATTCTTTTTTTTATAATTTTAAAATCATTGGCCAGTTTTTCTTCTATTTCCTTCTTCACCTGTTCCAGGAGAGCTGTTTGTGCATGCGAGCAGTTCATAATCCCTTCTGAAGTTTCAGATGGAAGTACAGTCTCACTATTGACCTCTTTGGTATTTGTGTTTTGGTCCTTATCCCCATAGAAAGATTCTATGGTTTTTCTCCCCTTCTTTTGCTTTTTCTTGTTCATGATGTTGATTGTGTGTTGTGGCTTCTAGTTCTTTCAGTTAGAAGCTGCAGAACTTGGTGTTGAGCCGACTTGTGTGTAAAAGCTAAGAGCAGGTTTTTATTTTGTGTTTCCCTGATCAGCCCTGGGGCTAGCTTGTTAAGTGTGGGGGAGAGGTGGTCTGGTCACAGGAGATCTCCTCAGCTGAGCTGAGGCAAAGGCAAGCTCAGGGGATGGTGATCCCAACTGCCCTATTGTCTTCCCATTTCCCCTAGAGTGCTGAGGTATGCCTAGATGCTAGTCTGAGTTCCCACCCCTCCTGTGGCTCCTCTCCTGACACTGAGGCTTACCTAGGTCCTAGTGAGAGCTTTCTCTGCCCTGGGTCCTCTGTCCTTCTGGTTTGCCACTGCCACAGTAGGAGGAATCCCCCTTAGCTATTTTCCTAGCCTCGGGTGTTATGAGACTATTTGCCCCCTCTGCTGTCCCCACTGATCCAGGATTTTTCTGGGGAAATATTTTATGGTTCTTTCAAGGTCATCAAGGGGAAAGGAGAGAGCATCTACTGATCACTCCACAATCTTGGCTCCCAGAAGTTCAAGTAGTGACTTACCAAAGTTTAATCTGCAGGCTGAAAGTCTCAGGACTGCCGCGTTAATATTTGGTGCTCAGCAGGTCTTTCTGCCACAGCTCTGCTGGTCTCCCACCCTCGGGTGCCACTCTACTGATTCTGCCTGCTCTCCTGTCAACTTTCTAGATTATCTTAGGCTAGATATTCGTTTCACTCTGTCATTTTGTGGGTTCTGCTGCTCCAGAATTTCTTTAGACTCATTTTACAGGTGTTAGAAGCAGTTTGAGGGAGAACTCAAGAATACCTGGCTTTCACTCTGCCATGTTGGCTCTACTCCCTCTCTAAATCACTGTTGATTAGAGAAATGTAAATTAAAACAAATCTGAGGTACCACCTCACACCTATCAGACTGGCTAACATGATAGAAAAGGAAAATTATAACACGATAGAGAGATTGTGGGAAGACTGGGACATTGATGCACTGTTTGTGTATCTAGAGAGCATTCTTTTCTATTCTGAAGAGAAAGGTGGAACCATGCCTAAAGGGCTATAAAACTGGGTATACCCTTTCATCCATAGTTCTGTATTCCAAAGAGGTAAAAAAATAGAAGAAATGACCTACATGTTCAAATATATTTTTAGCAGCCCTTTTTGTGGTAGCAAAATATTGGTAATTGAAGTGATGCCTATCAATTGAGGAATGGCTGAACAAACTGTGGCATATGAATATAATGGAATACCAGTATACAATAAGAAATGATGAAGAGGCAGATTTAAGAAAAACCTGGAAAGACTTGTACAAACTAATGTAAAGGGAAATGAACAGAACCAGGAAAACAGCATCAACAACGTTGTGTGATGATCATTTATGAATGACTCAGCTTTTCTCAACAACACAATGATCCAAGACAAGTACAGAGGACTTGTGAAGGAAAATGTCATCCATGTTCACACAAAGAATGAATGGACTCTGAATACAGATCACAGTATATTTTTTCACTTCATTCCTTTTCATGTTTTTTTCTTTTTAATGTTTTCTCTTTCATAGCTATGACTAATATGGAAATATGTTTTACATGATAGAACATTTATAACCTATATCAAATTGTCTAATATTTTTGGAAGAGGGGAAGGGAAGGGAAGAAGAGAGGAAGGGAGGGAGGGAGAAATATTTGGAGTTCAAAATCTGGTTAAAATGAATGCTAAAAATTAGCCTGCAACATAATTAGGAAAAATACTATTAAAAAACATTCCCTGCTTCAATGTTTCTTGAAATCTAATCTCCTTTGAAGTCTGTGTCACTGTACTCCCTGAGTTCTTCTCAAATCCTTGTTGAATGAAACAGCTTGACTAACAAATGCATAGTAAACATATAATAAGTGCTTGCTGATTGGTATCAAAAGGATCTTGCTTTTATGGAATTTAAATTCTAACACAGCAGAGAGACATGGATAACCTCAGGGAGGAAGAAATTAGTGCAAAGGGGAGATTGAGGCCAAGGGTTCCTCCTACCTCCCTGATTGTTAGTCTCTAACTACTTTGTTGGCTCTTTTCCCCTTCCCACTCTGTTATGCTTGGCAAGGTTCTGCTCTTGGTTCTTTTGCTACAATTACTTCAATGATCCCATCTTCTCTCACAAATTCACCTTTTATCTCTAAGAAAACCAATTAATTCACAAGCATTTATTGTGCTTCTGTTATGTACAAGGCACTGTGGTAGGCCCTAAGAATACAGAGATAAAAATAAAATAGCTTTTACCTCAAGGAGCTTGCATGTTAAAGGAGATAATATGTACACATATAATTGGGAAGCAATTGGATTGGGTGGGATGAAATGCAATGGGATGGGATGGGATTGGCCCCATGATTTGATTGGCATAAGGACTTCCCAGTGAAGAAATTCTATCTTGCAGGGCAGATTGGCACCTTCTTTACAACTTCTAGTATTCTAGTAGTGTTATTTATTACACATATAATTTGATGTGAAATATATATATATATATATAATATAAATATATGGTCATTTCAGTAAGAGGATATGTAAGGTGAGGAAAGAAAGTAATGTCTCATATAAGAGGTAATTTGTGAGTTGAGTTTTGAAAGGAGCTAGGGATGGTAAGAGGTGAAAGTCATGCATCATATATCATGGAAAGGAAAAAAGAACATTTATCACATGAGAACAGCAAAAAACCTACTTTAGGGGGTGGAGCCAAGAAGGCTGAGAAGAAGGGTCGACCTGCTCTAGCTGTACCCCCTTAGCCCATAAAATACCTGTAAAAAATAACTAAACAGATTCTAGAGCAGCAGAAGCCACAAAATGACAGTGAAAGAGATTTCCAGTCCAAGAAAGCCTGGAAGGCTGACAGGAAAGATATATTGCACAGGGCTCAAAGCAGAGTGCAGTCCAGCCTTGGCCACATGAGGTCAGGACTGGAGCAGGCTTTAGGGCATGAAATCATGGGTAGCAGCTGCTGGTTCCCAGATTTCTCAGCCCACAAATGCTGAAGATGGCTTCAAAGGTCAGTAAGAAAGCTCTTTTAGCTGGGTAAGAAGGGAGTCTGGTATGGTCCTAGTCCTGGCCCCAGGGTAGCAGCAGCCACTGCAGCAGCATTGTCCACTTTTGGAGCCCTGGGCACAAAGACCCTAGGGGAATCAAGCAGTTGATTTGAGTCTCAGTTGGGAGTGGCAGTCCTGGGGTGAGGAAGAGGCTCTGGAGAGGGAATCCTACTCACAGTTCCAGGGCACAAAAGAGTGTCTGTGTTTTTTTCCAGACCAGAGTACAGACCAGGAGGGGAGTAAAGTCTTCTCCCTTGATTGTGCCACCTTGGAGAAACTGAGAACTTACAGGACCCTAGAGTATACCCTCCATTTGACAAAGGACTCACCAGTCAAGTAACTGGCTGGGAAAATGCCCCAAAAAGGGAAAAAAACCCAAGACTATAGAAGGTTACTTTCTAAGTGAACAGGTATTTTCTTCCATCCTTTTAGAGGAGGAGGAACAAAGCATACCATCAGAGGAAGACATAAAAGTCAAGGCTTCTACATTCAAAACCTCCAAAAAATATGTGATGATCTCAGGCCATGGAAGAGCTCAAAATGATTTTGAAAACCAAGTAAAAGAGGAGGAGGAAAAATTGGGAAGAGAAATGAGAACAATGCAAGAAAATCATGAAAAGCGAGACAACAGCTTGCTAAAGGAGACCCAAAAGAATGCCAAAGAAAATAGCACCTTAACAATGGACTAACCCAAATGGCAAAAGAGGTCCAAAGAGTCAATGAGGAAAACAATGCTTTAAAAAGCAGAATGGGCCAAATGGAAAAGAAGATTCAAAAGCTCACTGAAGAAAATAGTTTTTTAAAAATTAGAATGGAGCAGATGGAAGCTAATGACTTTATGCAAAACCAAAAACATTATAAAACAAAACCAAAAGAATGAAAAAATAAAAGACAATGTGAAATATCTCATTGGAAAAACAACTGACCTGGAAAACAGATCCAAGAGAGATAATTTAAAAATTATTGGTCTACCTGAAAACCATGATCAAAAAACAAAAGCCTAGACATCATCTTCCAAGCAATTATCAGGGATAACTGCCCTGATATTCTAGAACCAGAGGGCAAAATAAATGGAAAGAATTCACCAATCACCTCCTTAAAGAGATCCCCAAAGGAAAACTCCTAGGAATATTGTAGCCAAATTCCAGAGTTCCTAGGTCAAGTAAAAAATATTACAAGCAGGTAGAAAGAAACAATTCAAGTATTGTGGAAATACAATCAGGACAACACAGGATTTAGCATCTTCTATACTATGAGATTGAAAGGCCTGGAATATGATATTCCAGAGGTCAAAGGTTATAGGATTAAAACCAAGAATCATCTACCCAGCAAAACTGAGTATAACACTTCTAGGGAAAATTGGAATTTCAATGAAGTTGAGGACTTCCAAGCATTCTTGTTGAAAAGACCAGAGCTGAACAGAAAATTTGACTTTCAAATATAAGAATCAAAAGAAACATAAAAAGGTAAACAGATATGTATATATATATATGTATATATATATATATACATATATATATGCACACACACACAAACATATATATGTAGGTGGGTATGGATATATATGTATATTATATATGCATAGGTATGTATATGTACATGGATGCATGTATGTATTCATATACATATATATGCATATATACATAATGTGCATATGTATGTGTGTGTGTGCGTGTGTGTGTGTGTATATACACATAGACAGAGGGCACAGGGTAAGCTGAATATGAAGGAAGAATACCTAAAAAAATAAAATTTACTTTTGAATGGAATGTACTAGGAGTAAGACAAAGGGAGAGATAGAATTAGTAAATCATCTCACATAAAAGACGGAAGAAAGAGCTTTTACAAAGCAGAGGAAGAGAAGGGAGATGAAAGGAAATAATTGAGACTTACTGTTATGGGATTTGGCTTAAGGAGGAAACACACACTCAATTGGATATGCAAATCTATTTTACCCTGCAGGAAGGCAAAGGGGAAGGGGATAGGAGAGGGAAGATAATAGAAGGGACAGGAAATTAGGGAAAGGGATAATCAGAACCAAACAGTATTGTGGGAGGAAAGGTCAAGGGAGATAATGGAATAAATTAAGGGCAGGATAGGACAGAGGGAAATGTGGTTAGTCTTTTACAACATAACTATTATGGAAGTGCTTTGCATTGTTACATATGTATGACCTATGTGGAATTGCTTGTTTTCTCAATGAAGGTGGATGGGGAGAGAGGGAGAGTATGGAACTCAAAGCTCTGAGAATGAATGTTAGAAATTGTTTTGGCATGCAACTGGAAATTGAGCTATACAGGCGATGGAGTATGGAGGTCTATTCTGCCCTACAGGAAGGTGGATGGGAGTGGGGATGGAAGAAGGGTGGGTCATGGAGGGGAGGACAAACTGGAAGAAGGGGTGGATGGAGTGCATATTGACCTAGGGTGGGGGGATGGGGAGAGAAAAGGAGGAAATTTTGAATTCAAATTCTTGTGGAGGTGAATGTAAAGAACTTAAAATAAATAAATAATATATTTTTTAAAAAGCCTACCTTGAAGTATAGAATTCATTAAAGTGAATAACTAGTGATGAATATAGGAGGGTAGGTCAGAGTCAAATTGCGAAGGACTTTAAATGCCAAACAGTGAAATTTTTATTAAGTTCAAAAGACAATAGGGGAGAACTGGAACTTTTTGAGAACTGGAGAGACATGATCATACTTGGGCTTTCTGAATACTTTGATAGTTTGTGAAATAATGATTGTGTGGGGCAGAGACAAGTCAGGGATACCAGTTAGGAGACTATGGAATAGTCCAGAGGAGAAGGGGACTGAAGTTGGTTATGTGAGTGGAGAGAAGATGGTAGATGTGAGAGACATGGAATAAATAAATTAATACAATTGAGTGAATATATGAGGGTTAGGCAGATTGGAAAATTAAAAATGACTCGCAAACTTGGGTGACTAAAAGGATATTGGTACCCTTGACATACACTGGGCAGCTAGGAAGAGTGGTTGGTGTGGGGAGAAAGAGAATGAGTTCTATTTTTGACGTGATTAATTTGAGGTGTCTGTGGGACATCTGCAATGTTTAGGCAGCTGGTGATGAACAACTGGAACTAAGGAGAGAAAGGACTAGAGAGTATCGCACCCCTCATCACCTTGTATATTTTTTAGTCCTATATATGTAGATGGTGTCCAGTGGTGGAATGGAAGCTTCTTGAGGGCAGGGACTAATTCTCTTGTTTCTTTGTATCCCCAGTGCCTAGCACGGTAATTGGCAAATAGAAGATACGTAATAAAAGCTTCCTGATTCTTTGTTAGATTTACTCATGTTATCTGCATAGAGAAAAGTCTCCCAAATTTATATTTCTAGCTTCAGCTTCTCTTTTTAGTGCTAGTCTCCCATCTCTAATAACTTGCCAAACATTTCTACTCATATGTCTTTTTGGCACATAAGAATTATGGTATCTTGGTGCTTCTTGACTTCGGTTCTATTAATGGCACCACCATTTTTCTAGTCAGCCTCAAAAGTTTGAAGTCATCTTTTACTCCTGCCTATCTTCCCCCATATCTAATCAGCTGCAGAGTCTTACCAATTATACCTCTGAAGTACTATTCACATATCTTCTCTTTTCAAGAAGCAGTAGTATGTAATAGAAAGAGATGTATTTGAATTCTGACTACCTGGTTATCACCTCAGCCACTTAGTAAATGTGTGACTGGCCAAATCACTTATAGCCCCCGAGTCTTGGTTTCTTCATCTGTAAAATGCCATTTATCATATTCTGTACTGTATCGTGCTTACCTGTTTTAGTGTCTCAACATCTGACTTATCAACCCCTCCAGAGTAGGAACTTAGTTTTGTTTCCTCCATTGTGCCAAAGAAAATGGCCTGCACGTAGTAGGTGATCAATAAACATTCAGTCTGTTAAACTGGATGGAAAACCACTTTATAGGTATTCACTGTTTAGATATCTATTTACATTCCACTCTTGGAGGCTGTTCTGTCCTTATTAACAATAAGTGGTGTTTGTGAATAAAAAGATCCCAGAAAATGCAAAGAATTATGTCTCTTTCAAAGAAGCAGCGGGGCAGTCACATAGTTAGAGTTCCAATATAACCGATGATTTTAGAATCCACGCTGAATTTTTATCAGCCTGAAATTCAGAGCCTACCATCAAAATCTGCAAGCTACATTATACACTGGAATTCCAAATCTCATGCTGTTCTCCCTACCTTTGTTCTTCTGCACTGATAGTTTTTAAAATGAAAGCTCTAATCTGTATTATATAGGATCATTAATTTCTGCATTTTACACTTGAGCAACGGCATTCTGATTATCTGCTGCAATGAAAGTAAGCAGCCTTGTGCCTGCAGACTTAATTACCTACTGCAGGGTCTGTCCCTTACCCACCACTGCAGACCGTCTGCAAATGGGGTCAAAAGCATGATTAGAAACCAAATTATCCACTGGATCCAGAAAACAAACATGGATCCTGAGACCTTACAGATATCATTGATAGAGAAGTCTGTGTCCTGCTATCCTTAATATCATTAACAGAGAAGTCAGGGAGTGTTTTAATTCTAAGGTAGCTACGTGAAGTAAACCAGACAACAACAAACTTTGATAAAGATTGCACATTTACATGTTAAATTTGAAAAAAATCGTAGAGAGCTTTTATTAGTTAAAATGAGGTTCAACAGTACTTATACAATCAGACTGAATAAAAGGTGATTCAAAGGGTCTCATTTTCAAGCCTATACTGGTTCTAACTAATGCCTACTTAGAGTGAAAAATATTCCCAAGCCTTCATTTGAGTATATCAGGAAGATGGGAAAAGGATATAGTGTAAGCTCCTGAACTATTTTTACCCAATATTTTAATAATTCATTAGCATCATTCAGGTTCTACATAAAGAACCCAGTATTTGTGCCAAAAATAGAAATGTATCCCATTTTGTGGTTCATAATAGAAATATTTTGTAATGGACAACACAAACCCTGTCATTTTGCTGTTCCCTCTTTACAAACATGTCCTTATTTTAAATTCCCTGCTGAAGCATTTAGTAGATATGCAAGAGTTCTCTAGTTACATGTGTAAGGAGGGAAAAAAAAAAACATACTTCCTAGATTTAGGTCTTTCTTCCCAGGGAATTTAATGGACAGTAATAGAATTTCATCCCATAAATGAAATGCTGATCAATTTATATTAACAGGGATAATAGTGTTTACTTGCAATATTTATAGGAGCACTAACATGTTGATCTAATTTATAAGACTGTGGGGCAAGGCAACTATTGTTTTAAAAATATGCATAAAAAGCAATAGTAAAACAAAATGATAAAATATTTAAAGAACATACAGGGAAATGAGTCAATAAAAACCACAGTTAACATTAAGAGATCATTCAGTTCCATTTGGAATTTACTTACTTGGAATCGCTGCATTTAATTAAATGCAGACAGTCACAAGGGCTGAAGCTTAAAATATAAGCAAATCCAAGCCAGCTTTATTTATCAGATGAATTTCCTGGAAAACAACATTTTAACAGGCTTTACACTAATCGGTAAACAATTCTGAGCAAAATGATCAAGTTTCCCTTTAAAGGAATTGTTCATGTGGTCCATGGTGGGGGTAGGGAGGTTTGCAGGAAGACAGACATGAGCCATCCTGGGAGCTGCAGGTTCCTAACAGACTTTGATGCATGAGTACTGCTCCTGTGAAGAGGAGAGAGCTAGTGATTTTTCTTATGACAGCTATATCACTCTTTCGCACTTCATGTCAAACTAATTAATATTTCCTTATTATTTAAACTCTTCTTTCATTGGGGCAAATAAACAATTTTATTGATATGGACACCATATCTCCATAACTCCAGTGATGTTCAAATGATTATTAGGTAAAACTGGGCCATATAGACCATATCCTGGTTACCAATGTATCTCTGTCCTTAATTGAAGGTTTGGAGAGGAGGGTGCTTTCAGTCCACATTATCCAATTATGTTACAGACCTGACCACAGCAAAATGAGAATGCTCACTGAGTTAGTTTTGAAACAACCTTGGAGATGCCCTACTATTAGCCTGACTTCCCAGTGGATATGAGCAAAAGGAATATCCAGGTATTACAAAACTGAGGGCAGTTTTCAGAGAGGCAATTACTTCACCGTTATGAACTCATTTTTTTTTTCCAGAGCTATTTCCTCTCATCAGGGGACCATTGTCCACTGGGTATCATTTTGAACAAAAGAGCCCTGCACTTCTTACTGGCTCAGACACTTACTCTGATGCCCTCCTATTGTTGGTGAACAGGATTGTATCACAAAATTCAGCTGGTCAGTCAATAATATTTATCAAGTATCCAGAGTATGCTGTGTTCTGATAGGGATACTAATGAAATAAAAGACCTCAGGCAACTTTACAGCCTAACTGAAGAAATAACCTACACATCCCAAGAAAACTTTAAGAAGAATATTTACAAAGCAACATATGAAGAACCACAAAGTAATATTCATTTCATAGCATCCTAGTACAAAAGGGACTCAGTAAGAGAGGAATGAATCAGAGGAGGCTTTGACGTATATATGCCTGGCAGATAGCACTTTTTGATGGATTGATCTAATTGACTAAATGAGTTTTAAACTAGATAAGCCATTGTTCTTAGACTCATCAAACCATCAAATACAACTCTGACACTTACTAGCTATGTGACTTCAGGCAAAGTCATTTCACCTGGGCCTCAGTTTCCTCAGCTCTAAAATGATAATTATAATACTTAAAATAACTACCAGATGAAGATGTGTGAAGAAATTAATTTATAACAGAGAGGGTTATAATTTTTTGTGTGTCATGGACTCCTTTGGCAGTCCAGGGAAGCCTGGCTGTTTTATAGTGAAGCTCAGAGAGACTAAGTAATGTGTCCATGGTTACATAACTATAGGTTTCAGAAGTAGGATTCAGATACTTGTCTTTCCTGATTCCAGATCCAGCACTCTTTCCGCTATACTTGGCTATCTCACAAGAACAAATTAACAAGTTGGAATAGCAAGCAGATTTCCTTATCTAGAGCAGTGTAAGTTTGGGGGAATAGTGCAAAATAAATAATAAGGTTGGTGAGAAAGAAAGAACATTTGTTTTTCAGAGTCTTAAAGGCTTAGCTAAAAGGATATGGCTAGAATACAGAAGATAGCTAAGAGTCATTGTTGGGTTCTTGAGTAGAGGAATAAGATGCTGAATGATGTTTGAGAAAAAAGTGTTCTAGCAGCTGTGTGTAGGATGAATTCAAGGAGGGCAAGACTGAAGGCAAGCCGACCTGCCAGAAAACTGTCATAAAATTCTAGGCATGAAGAGATGAGAAACAGGTTTCGTTGCTATGGAAATAAAAAGGAAGAGGTGGATTTAGAGAAAGAATTGGCAGGATTTAGTGATAGATTGGATATGGGGGCCAAGAAGAAAAATTAAAGATTGATTCCAAAAGGAGAAGTCATATACTGAATCTCTACCAATGTCCAGAGATTTCATCCCACCATTCTATCAAATAAGGAATCTTCAAGCTATAATATCGTCTGCAGTCTCAGATAGCAATAGCTCACTTTGATGAAGTGGTTTTCAGACTTACAAAGTGTTTTCCTCAAAATAACTCTTTGAGGTAGGTAGTAGAAATAAACTTTTCTCCATTTAGTAGATGAGAAAACTGAGCATCAGAGAGATTAAATAAATTGCTTATAATTGTCATCAAAAAATGGGATTTAAACCCAGGTTTTCTGACTCCAGGACCAGGGCTCTGTCTAAAACCTGATACTGCATTCCTTCAGACCATCCCTACTATATACGTCCTTAAATAATAACAATTGACCTACTTATCAGATGAAGGTGTCATGATGTTCAAAAATAGAGTTGTTAGAGACTAAGAGCCACACTGACATGATTCATGGACAAATGAATGTATGCAAAAACCTTGCAAACTTTAATGTGTTAAGGTAAGTGCTAACTACAGTTATTAATAAGAAATTGTTAGTTTTTGCATCAACACAAGCCTAACAAATTCTTTATGTATAGAGCCACTATTAAGATATCTTGGCCAATTCAATATGCATTACATAGTGAATAATAAAAATGAAAACAAGAAATGAAATTCAAAATTTAAAAGTTGGAATGAGATGCTCTAACCTACTAATGGTAACTAACTATAAGGGTAGCTTTCATCCTTAGTCTCTTAATCTAATTTTTTCAAGCCCTTGAGTGAAGGAAAACTTGACTTTCCCTTGTGGACACATCTCTGGTAATCATTTCCAGTGCTGACAATGTCTGCTTCCATTCCAGTGACTCACAGGATAGCATGTTCCTTGATTCCTACTTAGCCCTTCCAGACATTTTCTCTGCCACTGTCCTTTGAAATAATAGAATTTCCAAAACTGAATGAAATTTCCTGGGCCATAGGCTCCCAAATTGAATGCAGTACTTCAGCTGAGACTCTACTAGGCCAGAGTACAGAAGAACTATCAACTCCATTGCTCTGTATCAACTCCTTTAGGCAATATTAATCGACATATTGCACTATTGACTCTTGTTGAATGAATTTGAGGACTTGTAAATCCTGAAGATCTTTTTCACCTAAATTATTGTCTCAACAATTTCTCCTCCTTTGAAAGTGACATTAGTTGATGATTATATATTCTCTCAACCTTTGCTATTGATAATTATCAACTCTCTCACATATTCAAATTTCCCACTTTCACCTTGACTTACAAACATGCTCAAGTCTCTCTATTAAAAATTGTGGAATCATCCCCCTGATCATTCTATCAGCTCAAAATTGTCTACAATTTCCCACCTTCTTTCACTGCAAAGTTTCAAAAAGAAGAGTGTTCTGCCTCTACCTTCTAACCAACCAATTATTCTTCAAATCTTTGCAAATTAATTTTTATCATCACTACTCAAACGAAGCTATTCTGTCCAGGGTCACTGATATACTGTCACTAAATCCAACTGCACTTTTTTTAGTCCGTGCCCTAAGCACTACCTCCTTTACTACACACTCAATATTCTCCTTTTCAGTTCCTGTGCTAGTGACTTTACTGCTTCCTAAATGTGGGTGTTCAGTAAACCTTGGTTCTCAGCTCTTTTCTTATCTCAACCTTTTTCTTCTTTATGAATTTCTCTACTTTGATGGTTTAATCATTACTTACATGCAGAAAAAAATTTAAGTTTGTATATTTGATTTTGTTGTAGTTCAGCTGTTTCAAACTCTTCATTTAGGGTTTTCTTGGCAAAGACATTGGAGTGGTTTGCCATTTCCTTATCCAGCTCATTTTACAAATGAGGAAAAGGAGGCAAACAGGGTGAAGTGACTTGCCCAGGGTCACACAGCTAGCAAGTGTCTGAGGCTAGATTTGAACTCAGGAAAGTGGCTCTTCATGACTCCAGGTCCAGCACCACATTCACTGTACCACCTCATTGTCCTAATTAACTACTTGACTTTTCCAACTGCATGTTCCTCAGCCATCTCAAAGTCAACAATCTCTCAAACTTAACTCTTTTCCTTTTACCAAAACCAGTCCTCCCTCTTACCTCTTATATTTCTATTGATAGAATTGCTCTGCTAGTTATCATAGCTCAGAGTAATTTTTAACTCTTCTTTTCCCCTCTCTCTTTGAATATAATAATTTGAAAAGTTCTGTCAATTAGACCTACTCACTATCTCTAGAATCCATTGTAGATAGTATTCCCCACCTCTGCCACAATTCAAGCTCAGGAACTCATTACTTCTCTACTGGACCATTGCAATAGCCACCTAATTGGTCTTCTTGGCTCTCTCTCTCTCCTTCAATCAAATTCATTAATCAGATCAATTCATCAGTCAATCAAATTGCAATGATTCTCAGGCATTCTTCCTAATGCACTCTTTTAATCATATCTTTATTTTGCTTAATATCCATCAATGACTACTTACTGAGTGAAATTCAAAGTAACTACCCTGGCACTAAAAACTCTCAGCAATCAAATTTTATCTTGTCATTAAACTTCTCTCACAAGTTTGCCATCCATATCCTCTTCTTTCCAGTGAAGTTTGACTCTTTCTCCTGTGCTCTCATCATGATCATTCATTTTAATGTCTTTGTTGAAGTCCTATTCCATTTCAACTTATTCAGATTCATTCCTTCCATAATTCCCATATAATCCATGAAGCCTTGTTCCTCAACAACACCAATGATAACAATAACAACAACCCCTCTCTTTCCTAAATTCCTCATAGCTACATGGCACAGTGGATAGAATACTGGGTCTGGAATCTGGAAGGCTTGGGTTCAAATTTGGTTTCCATCACTTACTAACTGTGTAATCCTGGACAAGTCACTTGACCTCTGCTGGCCTCAATTTCCTAAAATTTTAAATGAGCATTATAATAGCACCTACATTGTAGGAGTGTTGTGAGGATCAGATTATCTAATATTTGTAAAGGCATTGCACCTGGCACACAGAACTTAAATGTTTCCATCTTCCTTCCTTCCTTCCTTTCTTTTTTCTCCCTTCCTTCCTTCCTTCCTTTTTTCCTTCTTTCTTTCCTTCCTTCCTTGCTACCTTCCTTTTTTCTCCCTTATTTTCTTCCACTTTTTATCACTATTTAGTTTCTATTTTGCTCTGAAATTCAAATGAGCTAACAAATGTAAACCTTAAAGTACTATGGAAGTGAGAACATGTAATACATAATGAGAACATTTTTCCTCATTGTTATGATATGTATCTTATCTTTCCTAGGGCGGTTAGGTGATGCAGTGGATAGAGCACTAGAGGAGTCGAGAGGACCTGAGTTCAAATCTCACCTCAGACACTTGACACTCACTAGCTGTGTGACCTTGGGCAAGTCACTTAACCCCAATTGCCTCATCCTGGGTCATCTGTAGTCATCCTGATGAATATCTGATCACTGGATTCAGATGGCTCTGGAGGAGAAGTGAGGCTGGTGACCTGCACAGCCCTCCCTCACTCAAAACAAAGTCAAATGCAATGCATGTCATTATTTCTCTGATGGCATGGTCTTCTTCGGGAACAAAAGATGAACACATAAATCTTATCTTTCCTCCTATGAAGTTACCTTCTTGAGGATAGAGACTATGCCTGATAGAGCAAAGTAGGTGCTTCAAAAAATTGTGAATAAACTAAAATGGATCACAAAATAACTGACTTAGAACTTCAAGGGAACTCAGGGATGTTCTAGTCTTATTTTTACAAAAGGTGAAACTTAATCCCCTCATTTTGTGAATGAGAAAAATGAAGGCCAGAGAGGGGAAGTGACTTATCTATGGTAACTTAGTAAGCAGCAGAGCACAAATTTTAATTTGATGCTTTTTATTCCAAATCTGTCCTGTTTTCCACTATACTAAGTTGTAGGGAAAATGATAGTTCAAAGGTTTTGGATGTAATGGATGAGTGGATAACTCAATGGAATCCATGGTTTGTTTGTTTTTTAAAGGTAACAGCAACATTAACCTTGAGGTTTAATTTGTGACTTGATCCATTTGAATTTCCAACTCACAATTTCTCAATGCTAGAGGGACGCCCATAATTTCTTTTTGAGAGAATATTTGGTAATGCAATAAATTCCTTTAAAAAGTGTTTGTAGTCTGGAAAAGGGTTTTTCCAGAAATATCACAGTAATGGATTTTCTTGAGAGAACTTCCAGTGAGAATGAAAGGGAATTCTGAAGTCATCATTGCGTGAACATGAAGAAACAAAACAAACAAATAAAACAATGTTTTATTGTTGGATTGAATTTAGTACCTGTCTGGATAAGGATTCAAAGAATTTTTTTATTTATTTCCTAATGAATTCATCCATCAGGAGTTATAATTATCTTTCTGCTTAATTGCCTTCCCCAATGTATTATGGGAATTTCAATATAATTTCATCTGTGGTCTTCCAGTGAAAAGTGTGGCGTCCAGTAGTCAGGCTGTAGACTGGATGCCTACATTGTCTCCCTACCCAGAAAGAGAGGGAAAAATTAGTTTTGTAGCTCACAGCATCTTAGCAGAGAAAAACGAGCAAATACTACATTACAAAACATAACAATGCTAAAATATTATATTAAATAGCATGATTTTGAATATACAAAAATTGATAAATTTAATAGCATATATACATATGTGCTTACATACATACATACACACACATATATGTGCGATTTTCATATTAACAATATTTCATACTTGCAGGTATAAGCATTGTATGTTTTGGTTACTACCACTGTCCAGAAAGAGAAAATTGCTTCTTAAGGAAGAACACACAGACATGGAAATGTTTCTGGAATGAACATTGCAAGGACAACCTTTCAAACATCTCAGATTTTTACATGTTTAGTGGTGAGCTACTGTCCTTGGAAAGAGAATGCAATGAAAATGTCCACTAAGGGGAAGAGTCAGCTAAAAAAGGAAAAAGGAGGGGAAGGTAGGTAGGAGGGAAAGAGGGATGTTTGTATGTTTATGTATGTGAGGGTGTGTGTGTGTGTGTGTGTGTGTGTGTGTGTGTGTGTGTGTGTGTGTTTAAGAGAGACAGACAGAGATACTGACAGAGAGACACAAGGGTACTTTGGAAAATGTTTAAAAATAGCCTCTCAAAAATACTGCCTGAAATACTGTTAAGATTAATCTGATATTAACATTTTCTAAATCACTTTTTTAAGTCTAGTAAATCAATAAAACAATAAATCAAGCCCTGATTTGTTGTGTTGATTTCCAACTTACACTGAAAATTTTACAATTGGCTCTGATGAGCCAGTTCAAGATGGCTCTGATACAGCCCTGGAGAGATAGCAGATACAGAGACAGAACTAGAGAAAGACAGAATAAGAGTAACAGAGACACACAAAGAAAGAAAAATATAGTGACAGAGATAGAAAAAAGAGAAGAGAGAAAAAAAGAGATGAGAGAGAACAGAGAAAAGAAGGAGAGGAGAAGAGGAAAGGAGAAGGGGAGAGGAGGGAAAAGAAGAGAAGAGAGGGAAAGGGAAAAGAGAAGAGAAGACAAGAGAAAGAAGAGAAGAGAAGGGATGGGTAGAGAGAAGAGAGGAGAGAAATTGAGAATGACAGAAGCAAAGGCAAAGAGAAGAGATAGGTGTGTGTGTGTGTGTGTGTGTGAGAGAGAGAGAGAGAGAGAGAGAGAGAGAGAGAGAGAGAGAGAGAGAGAGAGAGAGAGAGAGAGAGAGAGAGAAAGAGAGAGAGAGAGAGACAGAGAGACAGAGAGAGACACAGAGAGAGAGACAGAGACAGCGACAGAGAGACAGAGAGACAGAGACAGAGACAGAGAGACAGAGAGAGAGGAAAAGCAGAGTTTGGTGGTTATATTGCAAGGGCTTGAGAAAAATACTGAAATACCATAATCACATTACACAGATGTGTAGTATGCCTTCAGTTGGATTTAGAAATTGTTTCTGTAGCAGAATGGTCAATAGGACATCACAGAAATAAGAAAAATCCAAAGAATATCAACCAAAATGATCAAAGGATTAAGGAAAGAGGCATGAAATACTTATAATTTAGAAATATATTTAAAAGTTGAGAGTTGCTCATTTTAGAAGATCACAAAGTTAAAACAGAAGTTATGGGTGTGTCATTACATAATTAAAAGTTTCTTCTTAAATACTAAGACAAAGCAAAACACATTGAGCTCTTCAAAATCACTTTAAAATAACGTTAACTATGCTTTCAAACCATGCAGAATTAGCATAGAAATTCATCACTGCAGGGTATTATTCACATAAATAGTTTAGCATGATTTTTTAAAGAAAGTAAATTGTATAAGAGAGAATATGATGCTATTATACAAAACTACAGGAGCTCAAATTCATGCCTTTGAGTCCATGATATAATATCTCCTTTAAGACGTATTACCCAAGTAGGACATTGTAGAAGTCAATATTTTTTCCTTTAAATTATCTATCATTAGTTACTACTGTGACAAAAGATGAATTAAAGTTGGAGGCACTTTTTTTACTTGACATGATGTAAGAAGACATCTGTCCAAGGTATCTGGTGGTTCCCTTAGGATGGTTGGAGGCAGGGATGGAGGTTTGAAAAGAAAGGATATAGAATTAAAACAAGCATGAGATTGTCAAGGGAAATAATCCATTACATTTGTATGGTATTTTGCAATTTTACAAAGCATTTCCACATCCAATATGCTATTCAATTAATGTAACAATTGTGTATGATTGGAAAGAAACAGCTAAGTGTAGAGGAAAAATCTTTGGGTTTGGGGTGTTGTTCAGTCATTTCAGTCATATCTGACTTTTTGTGACCTCATTTGGAGTTTTCTTGGCAAAGACACTGGGGTGGTTTGTCATTTCCTTCTCCAGTTCACTTTATAGATGAGAAAACTGAGGAATGTAGGAGTTAAATCACTTCCCCAGAGTCACACAGCTAGAAAGTGTTTGAGATCAGATCTGAACTCTATCCACTGCACTACCTAGTTGCCCCTAACTTGTCCAAATGTCACATAGCTTATAATTTTGACAGGTGGGACTCTACATAGATATATGGGCTTAACTGTCATGACTGAAGAAACTATCTTGAAAAAATTGATTAAATAAGTGTAACAACTAGTCTATTGTTGCTTTTGGTCTCCACAGTCCAATATCCCAACCCTGTTAAAATGTTAATATTCAAAATCATGTACACAGTCAAATTTTCCCATGCCCCTCCCTACATTAGAACATCTATTCTATAGATGTTCTATACACAGCCTAGATTCACTACATCCTCAAAGTTCACATCTTAGGATAGATCAGGGACTCTTTAAGATGGATCATACTCTTTAGTGTATGGTTGCTTCCCAAGATTATACTTACTTTTGTTACAGGATGGCAGGATCTAAGAGTTGGAAAGAGCTTCTACGAACATCTAATTCAGCCACAATACCTGAAAATTAATTCCTTCTAAAACTTACTAATAATAATCATCTAGCCTTTTCTTGAGCACCTCCAGTAAGGGAAAACCCACTACTTCTCAGGGCAGCCCATTTCACTTTTGGAATGAATATTTTTCATCTACCAATTTAAATAACTATAAATTTATCATCTTGTAACTTTGACCCATTGCTCTTGGTTTAGTATTCAAAAGTCAAATAAGAATGACCCCCGAAGAGCTTTCCACATGACAACCTTTCACATACATTTTTCATAATTTTTGTTGTGCTTTTTTAAAGCCTCCAATCAGGATAGTAGCATAAACTAGAGAATATAGAACCTATTCCAGTATCCCCTGATTATTGAGGGAGTCACATAATGGGCCGCTCTATAAAGAAGGGTTAAACTGTTAGTTCTACAAATTTAACAAACATTAATAAGACTATGAAGCACACTTCAAGAGGATGTTACTATAGAAATAAAAAGTCTCAAAGGCCAAAGTACTTTTAGATGCATGAATAGAATCTATTGCTTATACAATACTCAATTTCTTATTTTCTCTTTTATTAAATACAATTTTCAAAAGGTTTTCAGTTTCCAGTTACAGTAACTTTCCTTATACCACAGGCTACTTGGGATTTTTTTTTTCTCCTTCTCAATAATTAATTACTGCCAGGAATAATAAACTGCCATGCTGAGAGCCAGGGTAGTTCAGATGGTCAGTGAAGGTCTAGACCAGATTGTTATTTATCAAGAGCTCTGGGGTGGTTATTTAGAAGCTGAATAAATTTATGCTCTCTCCTATTTTAAGCAAGCAGACATCCATATTATAAATCCCACCTTCAAAATGATTCAGTGAAAATTCTTATAGCATTTTTTTGCTTTAGTAAATACCATGGGGTATTATAGTCAGCACATGTCTATCTACATCAACACATAGAAGCACATCTGTACCATATCTCTATGTTTTGATATGAAGAATTTTATTTAGATAGGATGGATCTTCCTTCCTTTTTTTCTTCCTTTCTTCTCTTTCTTTCTCTCTCTCTTTTTTCTTCCTTCCTTCCTTCATTTCATTGTTTCTTCCTTCCATCTATCTTCCCTCCTTTCTTTCTTCCTTTCCTTTTTTTTTTCATCTTACCCATGCCTTAAGAGCAGCAGTCATTACTTATGAACCTAGTTCCAATAATTATTGGCAATGGAAGCTTTAACCTGCTTCATATTTGTGGTCAGGGCTGATTTTTCCCTCCTTGAGTAGCCTGGTAGCTCTCCACCCATGAGGGGCTCATCATATTTGTATGAGGGGCTCATCATATTTGCTCACCGATTAGGATTGGTGTACTTAGTGGAGATACGTGGTTAACTGTGGCCTTGTTGCAGCTCAGCATTTCTTAATTTAAACAATCCCATAGTTCTAGCCTCCCAAGCAGTAAGAACTACAGGTGTAAACCACCATGCGTGACTGCTTTTATTTAAAGGTAGAATTTTTTCTTTTTACTTAATATTTGTATGACTTTATTATTTTAATGATTAAAAGATAAAACAAGGTGGCTTCTCTTAGTGGATATAATACTATACAGGGTTTGGAATCAGGAAGACTTGGGTTCAGACCTTAACTATGATACTGACTAACTGAGAGACTCTGTGTAAGTCTCTTCATTTCTACATGTCTGAGAAAATTCCCTAGGACTTGAAGACCTATCAAGGTGAAAGAAGGTCCTTAAGCAAATCACAGAGTTTCAGTAGAGTTTCTCCTTTTCCTTTTTTGTAGTGAACTAGACTACATACAGATTAAAAAAACATCCTATAAGAAGACTGTAGTAGTCAATAGCAAGAACCTCCACTAAAGCTACCTTAGATGTGCCTTTGAGGTATGAAATTTTTTGAAACAGCAGCAATAAAGCCTGAGTGATGGACTATATGTTTTTTTCTTATCTGAGTTCAGTGGGTAGGGCCATGTATTCTTATTACCTGGTTGGGTACAGGGTGATGAATTTTTGCTTCCAGACATATGTAAAAATAATCATCAAAATCACAGAAGTCTAGCAGTCTTAATTGGTAGAAGGAATACCTTCACTTATAAAGGGTATGGATCCTTGAGTAAGGAGGCAAAGTGATACAGTTGATTGAATCCAGGCACTGACATCAGAGGGCTTACATCCAAATCAGATTCACCAGTACAAGTTGTTTAAGGTCAGTGGGTCTCAGTTAGGTCCTCTATAAAAATAAAATAAAATGAAAACAAGATGGACTATACTTTCAGCTCCAGATCTATGATCTAAAGTATGTCAGTAGCGTTCATATTTCAGTAACCACATTTACATGACAACGGGGTGGTTTAAAATATGTGTCATCAGAATGTATTTCCCACCTGACTCTTCTCCTGGACTTCTTAATTGCCTCGAGAAATTCATCTTCCTATAAGATCACGTGGGTTCTGAGACTCGCACTTCTTCGTTACCCCTGCCTCTGGGGTCCCTCCCTATGATTGGAAAGAGAACAGGGTAGACAGTGGAAACCCCCTCTTGGATCCTGGATTTGAGGAAGGGTCCCAGGGTGGCCATCTCAGCATTTCCCACCTGGCTGCAAGACTTCATCTTTCCCCCATGTACCAAGTATCCTTCCTACCTGAGTCCATCCTTCTTTTTTCAGCTTCTTTTTATGCAGTTTTCTCCTAGATTTTGAGCTTCTTGATATCAGGCAGTATCTTTTGTTTTCCTTTGTATCCTCAGTCCTTAGCACAGTGCCTGGAACATAGTAGGCATTTAATAAATGTTTGCTGATTGACAATATTTTTTTTAAATTAAAGCTATTAATGGTGGTTATGAATGAAATGATTAATTTAGAACCAGTACTCCATCTGACATTTTGGAACATGGAACACACTCTTCAATTTGAAGTTTTTATCTGAAAAACTTGTTGTTGGATAGTTATAGGTATATATTTTCAAACAGAAGCATTTTAAAGGAAACATAAATGAATATCTTCATGAAACTCCATAAGTGAGATTTTTTAAAGTACCCCAAGCTAACCTTTTCCTTTTCTTTTAATTATTCTGAATTAGTGAGGTTTGCCTAGATACATAACAAAGTCACTGTAGCTGTAACTGAAGCCAAAAGCAGTCCTTGTAATATTTAGGGCTGTTCTATTGGGAATACAGGTTCAGTCAATGAATACATACATTTTCCATCTAAGTCCTGAGGGGAATTCTGCTTCATTCCTCCTGCATTTGCACAATCACTGATATTTCACTACAGGATCCTACTTACAAACACCTTCTCCCTCAGAAAGCAAAACAAACAAACAGCGTTGTTTTGCTAGTTCTATGCCAGCCTCTAATAGTGTCAAATGTAATCTACCAAAACACATTTACTTTCTGGAGATGTTATTTTTTCACAGTGAATATAAGCTACTATTTCAGAATCTCTCATTCTCCATTAATATCAGGTCCTCTCCCCTACCGCCATCATTCACTCCATGATTTTGCACGATAAGTTTTGTTCAAAGCCAGTAGCAAAGTAATTTAATAGCTTGCACTGTTCAAAATTCTCTGGGAGTTTGCACAGCCGTCTTAGTCCTTCCTGCTTTTTGCTGATATTATGGTCAACTGTGCCTGAATATCTTAAGAGTTACCTGGAGGGAAATTTGTGGGCCATGAGTTCCTATTTATACAGCTTGATATTGATGTTAACAGGATATAGAGTCCTTGTTGTGTGCACAGTTCAGCAGCTGATCACAGTGGGGCCTTCTAGGGAAACCTTGAAAATGTCAGACAGTTCCCTCAGCCATATTGATGACATGACTTTTGAGAATGGGAGAGCACCTGAATTTTCATGCCATTCATCCTCTTGGTTCCTCTATTCAAATGGTATTCACCTGATTATACAGTGGTGACAGTAGGGTATAGTGGAAAGGAGGACTGATATGGAGCCAGAAGACCTCTCCCTAAAAGGTCCTTTGGCTCCAAATCAAATAAGCTCTTGAAGGGAAAGTGCTTTGTGTACCAAAATGCACTATATTAATGGGATCCATTATATTTATTATTCTGGTCATCCTTCTACAGTTATCTGAGTTTGATTCAGGCAATGTAAAACACTTAGAATGGAGTACACATTACACTAAGCACAAAAGCTACTATAAAATGTTTGCAAAGCTCTCAGGTTTTCTCTAGCATTGTACTATAGTACATAGGAAATGACTGCAAAATAATGAGAGTATTTCCTTGTGGTACAAATCATCCATTCAATAAAAATTGATTGAATGCCTGCTCTGTGAAGAGTATTATTCTAGGCACTGGGGAAGATGCAGCATTAAGGTGATCCAAGGTTCCTGAACATGCCAGCTTATAGTCCAGTACCGGGGATATAACATGAATGTAGATAACTAGAATACGCAAAAAAGTACATGATCAGTATATTAGAAAGATGCAAGCACACATGTACAAAATCTCCTAGAGGAATCAGAGAGATCATGAAAGGTCTCGTAAAGGAGGTGGATGTAAAGGATAGTTAGAAATTAAATAGATAATAAGGACATTTCAAGCCTTGGCAATAGCCTGATCAAAAGCACTGAGGGACAACAAAAGACTAGTGTGGTTAGAATGAATACATGCAAGAGAGTGATAGGAAAGGAGACTAGAAAGGGAGAGTGATTCCATTGCAACACATCTTGAATATCAAATAAAGAATTCTGAATTTCTCTCAGGAGATAATAGGAGGCCACTGAAGATTTTAAAACATGACAATGATGAACAGATTTAAGAAAGATTATTCTGTTAGCTGTATAAAGGATAGACTGGAAATTGGAGGAAGTAGAGTCAATTATACTTTTTTAGGAGTTAATGGAAATATCTAAGATAGAAGGTAACGAGTCTCTAAGGTAATAGCAGTGAAAATGGAGAAAAAGGAACAGACACAAGAATTCTTGTAAAAATGGAATTCCTAAATTTTGATAATTAATTGGATTTAAGAAGTGAGAGATAGAAAGCAATCAAAAATAACACAAAGATATAAACAAAAGACTGGTGCCACCATAATAAAAATGTTGGAAGAAAAATAAGGTTTTGGCAAAAAGATAAAAGGGTTTTGGACAAGTTGATGTAAAGGGTTTATAACCTGATTCAGGGCCAACAAAGTGGAAGATGGGACATTTCTTTTGGCATCATTGATGTTTCAGTATAGATACTATAAATATTCCTAGTGGTACCACATTTAGGACTTGTTCTGGTATGAACTGTTGATTCTTGATGGAATGTGAACAGATACCATGGCCCAAATATCTCATTGGCTCACTGACATTACATTGAAGATGACCAAATCCTAACATTTCAGGAAAACAGATTGAGTCATACACTTGAGATACAACTTTGGAGCTGACCTCTAGAAGAAAACGTAGACACAGTTGAGGGAATTGAGAGAACTGAGAACTGAGAGAGTTCAAAGAGGAGATACAAATTCAGTTCTCTGGAAGGGAAACCTCCAATCTTCAGGGCATATCTAGGAAACCATATGCACACCCAAAAGAAGAATAACAATGCAGCCACAGAAATGGCAAGACGAGATGCAGTGGTGAGCTTTCAGAGGAAAGGGACCATTTCATCTTTGCTTTTCTATCCCTAGTTCCTAAAACAATACTTGACAAAGTAGATGCTTAATAAATGCTCATTGATTGATTGGATAAGAAGAATTCCTGAAAACTTGGGGAATTTCAAGACCAAGTCTCTTGGAAAGAAGTGTTTTTAAACAATACTGAGGCTCTGAGGCTTTCTTCTTTTAGGAAAGATTCAACTACATATCCCTGGGAGAGATAGGAATCAAAAAGAAGGGAAGTTTTCAACTGTTTGGGAGCTCAACTTTGCGTTCTTTTGTGTTTTCTGCCACATGAAATCAAACATGTTTGCGTTAAATCTGCTGTTGACTTGAATGTTTGTATAGATTGACATCCTTTAAAAAAAGAAAAAGAAACTCCCTTTCTATAGAAGACTAGATATCAGCCACACTCCACTATTCTCAAGGGAGTGTTTGGGTGGGGAAAAGTAACAACAAAATCAATAAAATTTGGATATCCCTTGGAGAAACCCTGGGTAACATTTTAAAATAAAAGATAAATGATTAATAATAAGCCATCAAGACTGAACCTGATTCATGCATAGCCACTGCTTGAGTTCTTGGCCACAGGTTACAAAATGTCTGAGGAACTGATGAGATGTGCAGGTGGAGACTTCTTCAAAGCAATTGGCAATGTAGCATGTTGTACTGGGAAAAAATACAAACTTTGAGATTGTATGATCTTTGAGTATTCCACTGGGGCTTAAGAGGATTGGACTCAATATATTGTGAAGTGGTTCAGAGTGTAAAGAAGAAATACAAGAGGGAAGGAATTCCTTAGCCTCAGCTGTACTTAGGGGCTTAATTGAGAGTTCTTTTCCACCCTGACATCTACCTTCATCCAAAATTTCTTTGAAGTCTACTGCTACTCTATCCTGACTCACTGAAACAACATTGCCATTCTCCATTACCACCAAGCTAGGATGAAAGATGAAGGTGCAATTGGTGGCCTAACCTCAGGCAAGGACAAGAACCACAGACAGATGGCCATTCTTCTCCAGGACCATAGCCTCTTGCCATCAGAACTTTATCTAGGAGTAAAACCTGTGATGCCTGACCTAATCCTTCCATCCTACTTGAGGGAGAACTAACATGCTTCCTTTAGCCATTACAAAACACTAGAGAGTAGTAGTTCCAGTCAGATAGTATCATATTCCCTTCTTATGGATAGCACATTTCCCCATTTTCCTCTGAAAGTTTCAGTGATTCAGTCACCAATGCTAGTTAGATGAAACAAAACAAACAAATGAAAAAGAAATTCTTTATCTTTTTCTTCCTGCTCTTTAATCATTATTCACATCAGCTCTGCCTCTCCACAGTTTCTAGTTCCATCTGCCCTGCAAGGCACATCTTTCCATTAACTAACTTTCCTTTGTCTTAGATTTCTTCCTCTCGTACTTTTTCCATTTTTCTGTGCTTATGGAAATCTGGCTCATTCCAGGAGACATTGATGTGTTGCTCTTGTGGCTCTAACAAAATGGGCCATGAGGAGCTGTGGACATACTTCTTATCCCTTGTCTAGACCTTCTTTCTTCTGCCACCATTCGCAATGTCTTTACCAAGAAGTTTAATCTCTGAAGATTCTGGTAGTTGTTATTTCCAGGTCAACTTCTTTTCTTTTTCCAAGGTAATCAATTCCTGTCTCTTAGACTTTGTCTTCACCAAAATCCTTGCATCTTACTTAGGGCTTTCAATATGTATTTTGATATGTTCCCCTGAGATACTCTGGCTTCTTTCTTCATCAGCCTCTTCAACTACCATGACGTAGGCCTTTTATACCTACTCAGACACACAAAAGTTTAAGCCTTTGATCTTTGATCTCACTGTTAGTTATAAATGGTCCAGCTCCATAATCTGAACCTGAGAAATTCTTCTTACTAAAAACTATCTTCTTCTGTCTCTGTCTCATTTCTCCTAAACCTGTTCTTCATAAGTCACTCAAACTTCCCTTCTTTGCTAGTCCATAAATTGTGCTATCGCCTGATTTTCCTTCCTTTGTAATATTGATTTGTAGTTAACCAGTTCAACTTGTGTTATGTTTTGTTTTGTTTTATGGTTTCTCCTATTCATTTTAATTCTTCTATGCAACATGACTAAGGTGAAAATACATTTAATAAGAATGTATGTGTAGAATCTACATAAGATTGCATGCTGTCTTGGGGATGGAGAGGATAGGGAGGGGGGAAAGTGAGGGAGAGAGGGGGGAAAAATCTAAGATAAATGGAAGTGATTGTAGAAAACTGAGAGTAAGCCAGGGTAGGGGTTTGGCAAGGCATGAAGAACATAACACAAGAGAAAATGGTCTGCTCCATTCATTTTTAGGTCCTTGTATTGCTGAGAAGGACTAAGTCTACCAGAAAAATTCCTTGTGGTTGTTGCTGTGTACCAAGTTTTCCTGGTTCTACTCTTACTCAGTATCAGTTCATGTAAGTCCTCCCAGGCCTCTCTGAAGTCTTCCTGTTCATCATTTCTTATAGCAAAATAGTATTCCATTACACTCATATACCACAACTTGTTCAGTCATTCCCTAATTGATGGGTATCCCCTTGATTTCCAGTTCTTGGCCACCACACAGAGAGCTACTATAAATATTATTGTTCATGCGGGACCCTTTCCCATTTTTATGATCTCTTTAGGATCCTAGAAGGGATATTGCTGGGTCAAAAGGTATGAATATTTTTGTAGTTTTTTGGGCACAGTCCAGAATGGCTGGATCAGCTTACAGCTCCACCAACAATGAATTAGCATTCCAGCTTTCCCACATCTTCTCCAACATTTATCATCTTTCTGTTTTGTCATGTTAACCAATCTGATAGGTGTGATGTGGTACCTCAGAGTTGTTTTGATTTGCATCTCTCTAATCAATAGGGATTTAGAGCATTTTTTCATATGACTGCAGATAGCTTTAATTTCTTCCTCTGAAAACTGCCTGTTCATATCCTTTGACCATTTATCAACTGGGGAATGACTTGTATTCTAGTACATTTGACTTAGTTCTCTATATATTTTAGAAGTGAGATCTGCATCACAGGTACTAGTTGCAAAAATTCTTTCCCCTTTTTCTGCTTCCCTCCTAATCTTGGTTGCATTGAGTTTGCACAAAAACCAAAAAAGTTTTCTTACCCAACAAAGCACCTAGGTGGTGCAGTGATAGTATACCAGGCCTGGAGTTAGGAAGACTCATCTTCCTGAGTTCAAATCTGACCTCAGACTTGCTATGTGACCCTGGGCAAGTCACACCTTTGATTGCCTCAGTTTCCTTACCTGTAAAATGAGCTGGAGAAAGAAATGACAAACCACTCCAGGGTCTCTGCCAAAAAAATTTGGGGAATCAGATACAACTGAACAACAATTTTTAAGTGGGGTGGGATAATCAATGTAGCCCTCCCCTTCTACTTCACTAATTGAATCTCAATCTTATTCCAAATTGAGATTACCCTAAACCTCATTTTTTCCTGTAAGCTTCCTACACTAACCTCTTCCCTCAATTTATCAAATAATTTATCCTCATGCTTTCCTGAAAAAATAAAGAAAATGTTATGCTCTCACTTCTGTCCCCTTTTCTACATTGTAAGAGAACATGACATTATCCTCTAATCTCTCCTTCTCTGCTCCAGTTTCCAATGAACAGTTGTCAACACGCCCCACCAAAGCCAACCTCTCTACTTATGTCCTTCATCTCATACCATTCAATCTCTTCTTGGAGTTTGTCTCTTCAAACCCTTCCTCTTCCTCAAATCTTTAATCTCTTCTTACCTGCTAGTTCCTTTCCTCTTGCCAACAATTATTCATACATTTCCTCTAACATGAAAAATGTTTACTTAATCCCACAGTTCCTTCAAGCTTTCATTCTATATCTATCTTCCCTTTCACAGGAACATTTCTAGGAAAAGCTGTCTACATCCATTGCTTCCATTTCTCTTGCCACCTGTTTCTTGAAATCTTGTAACTCACCTTATTAACTTGTCTTCCTTTTGTGTATCATATGTGACTTGTTGATCAATTATACTTCTTCATATTCCCACTTTCTACAAATGTGTGTGGTCAAATTCACATCTCTGTCCACACATCTATGCAAATATAGTTATTTTGTCATTATTTTCTCTCTCTTGCTAGATTGTAGCTTCTTCAGGGCAGTGACTATGCATTAAACATCTTTGTACCACTGATAGTGTCTAGCAAAGTACAATTCCTCATGTAATTTCTTATTCTACCCAGGTGTTTTGTGGTATATTCTGGGCACAATATCATCTTAGTTTCTACCTCTGTTCAGCTTCATCTAGACTCTCTCAACTCTGTTTCCTCCTTACGGTTTTAGGATTTCCTCATGAATGTGTTTTCTTCATATACTGTGCTCTTTCTCACATTCTATTCTTCTACCCACCCTGTTCTTTTTTTTAAATAAGGTATATAATGTTCCAGAACTCAATTGTGATTTTCTTAAAACAAGACCCAATTAATAGATAGGTATAGATAGGCATATAGATCATATATAGATATAGGTATATAGGTATAACACAACTACATGCATACATCCATACGCAGTAAAATTTGCCTCCTTAGTTTAGGTTTCTAATTTATTTTACTTGTTTACTTATACTTTGAGCATTTCTAAATAGATAATTTTTTAGTTGCTGGATCTTTCAAAAAATTTATATTCTATAAATTGCCAAGTGCCTTCACTATTATTCTTCTCCTTACATTATAGTAATCTGGAGTATCCTACCATCATCACCTACCTCTCAAATATTCTTAAAACCCTTGCAGATGGCCAAGCATCAGGAAAGGTCAGCACTAAATGGATATCCTTTCATACTTCCTTCTTCATTCATTTAGACTTTTTGATTGTTCATATGTCTTGTGAGGAGATAGAGGACTACTGGGCCTTACCATCTGCCCCACCATTGTCTGCCAAGATCCTGCTGGCTTCTAATCTTCTCTGATTCTTGGCCCTGAAGTCCCTAAGCACTTTCATCTTTATGACCTATGTACCTTAAAGACCTCTGAGATTTTCATTTACTCTACCCCTGTACCCTTAGAGCTTAGCTCAGATGGGTGAACTAGCTCTGAACTTGAGTCAAAAGCAAGATTCCACAAACAGAACTATGAGGATTTAGGTATTCCCAACTTGTTGAGAAGACATGTGGGGCAGGGGGGGGGGGGGGGGGAGGTTTACCAGATTTCTTCTAAGCATGGTCATTGCACCAACTACATTAATTACATTAACAAACAGAGTGATCTAAAGGTAGAAGGGACTATTTTGAAAAATAACGTATTTCTACTGTCTAAAGGTCTTCAAGTGGAGGCTAAATCTATGTTGCAGATGTGATGTCTATAAAGAAATACTTTGGACTAAATATCCTCTAAGGTGCCTTCAAAGTCTGCAATGCTTTTGATTCTGATAAGGTGGTTCATCTTAACTTTTCAGCGTATGCTAATGTAGGACACCATGAAAGATGACATTCTTTCTGGAGAGATTGCTTTACCCTAAAGGAATGACATTAATTCAGGATATTTTAAGTACTATGGAATATCTGTGGAGAAGGCATTTGGAAGAACAAACTGAGGGCTTTAAGTTATCCTTCAAATCAATCTTTTTAGGACTAGACCTTCCCCTTCATACTTTGCATGGCACTCAGTCTTGCAATTCTTTAATATATTTTATCAGATAATATTTTGTATCAAAGCAATTTACATTCATGTTTTGATGATACAGTGGATAGAAATTCTAGACCTTTATTTAGGAAGTCCAAATCTAGCCTCAGGCATTTACTAACTGTGTGACCCTGGGCAAGACACTTAACTTCTGTTTGCCTCATTTTCTTCATCTGTAAAACAGGGATAATAATGGTACCTACTTCCCAGAGTTGTTACTGGTGCTATTCTCTTCCTTCTCTCTTCTCCTCCTCCCCCTCTCTTATAAATGTCTGTTGAAGGAAGGAAGGAATTGAATCTAAAGTAAGCCTTAATAGCAAAACCAGGTAAAATTATAGTTTCGTAAATATCATACAATGATCATATTAAAAGTGCTCTGCAGATTGGACCTCCATGCTCATCAGCGTTTCTTGAGTTCAAAGATTTAGATAGTGATGTGAACAAAATTAAATCTAAAGTGACTCAAACCTCTCTCATCCAATCTGTAGATAGAACTTCTTTATATCTTTGTTCTTTTTCTACAGTTTTATCAAACTTTCAAGGAAATTCATGAGAATTCAGTCTGTGTGTTTTTTATATGTCTAAAGTTGCAAAAAAGGCTACTTGTAGGTTTTCTCAAGAAGTAAGAAATTTTCTCTTTCATCCCTGAGTCACAGATTTATTACACTGTGCAATTAAGGTTCGCATATTTGTGAAGTCTTCTGATTAAAATCATGAGTTCAAATGGGATCAGTGCCTTCCTCCACAAAGCTATATTGTAGTCAATATTGTATAATATATTGAATATGACTGGGCAGCCACTGAAGCTCATTTTCAAGGGTTAATTATAAATTTCACACCTATTGCTAAAGTGCCAAACTCTTCCTTTTTCAGTTCTGAACAAAAATGTACTTCCCCCTCAGGGAAGGTTGGCCAGCTTCACAAGAGAAAGAAGAATGTTTTTCACTTCACTGCCCATCCTCAAAGCCCTGTATTGAGGCAGAGTGGAAAACCCGCCAAATAGAGAAAACTGAAAATTAATTGCATTTTATTGCATCTCCAAGTCTCCTATAATAGACACAAGGTTGGGTTGTTTCAACAATAAGGGAATTCTACAACTGTTGCGAGAAGAAGTGATAAATTGATTGATCATTTTCATACTTTTACAGATTTGTGCTTTAGAGGTAGTTACTTAAACCAATAGGTTACCAACCATCCACACTTCACCTTTTCTTACTCTTCTCCATATTATTCCATATATCATCTATAGAAGGGTGGAGGATGGAGAGGGATTCCACCAAACATGTTGAAAAAATTCTTCTAGACATTTTGAAATTGCATGAATATCAAAAGAAAATATGGGGTGACGATCAATTATCTTTTAATTTTCCTATATACCCATATCACCTCCTCTTTCAATCATATTTTTCTCTGGTAAAATCATTTATACTTTTCTCCTAAACCATTCTTCATTGGTAATAGGTCATCCATCATTTTTATTTATCCATAATATAAATTCTTTGACACTGGTATTCATTGTTAGCCACCATACAACCAGAAGAACATTGATGTAAAAAAATCTTTGTTTCAGAAGAAAATCTGAGATCATTAATAAAAAGTAAATCTACAATAAAAATAAGTAAGGAGATGTTCAAATTCCCTATATGTGATTTTTAGAATTCTGCATTTTTAGGAATCTAACCTTGGCCATGTGGAGAGACTCAAACTCATTTAGTAGATCACGATTATACAAGAATGTTAGGAGAACATAATGTACAGATGATAAAGAGAAAATTCCAAGCACTGAAATGATCAAAGTGTGATTTGCAAAGAAAAAAGAGAAATAAATAAAATAATTATAAAATTATAAAAAATAAAAAATGACTATTTTGATAGTATACAAATTAAGAAAAGTAAATTAGCTGATGAAGAAATCAGATGAAGGTTCTCTTGCACTGTAGTCACTGGTATCTACTCTTGCCTAGAACATGTGGCAAGTCACATAGAAAATACAACTTATGTTAAATTTTGAAATCAAATGAAATGTGGTCCTCTCAGTTCTCATTCAAATTTCTTTTTAGAAGGCAGAGATCCCCCATTCCCAGTCTAAAGACGTACTGGTATTTAAAACTACAGGTTGACCAGCTGGGTATTTCTTCCCTACTTTGAATAGCAAAAAAAAGTCTCAGTGTGGTTTAAAAGGCATGATGGATCTTTTGAGTCTGTCTGATCTATTCACCCTATTATACATGATACTGAGAACAGTAGAAAGTCTATTTTTTTTTTTTTACTATTTTCTGCTGAGTTTCCTACCTGATTCATTCATTGGTAGACAGTTTTAATATGATAATGAATTTTCAGTCTGATAATCAGTCCTGACTCTGCCTTCTGAATCTTAGGGAAAGTAAGAGTAAAATTTTAAATGCCTACTTTATAGGGCTTTTTAAAGTATGGAACTGGTAACTCAGCAAATTGTTTTAGGCACCCACTATGTGCTAGGCACTATGTTAGACACTAAGGATACAAAGGTAAAAAACAAAGGAGCTTACATAATAAATATATGAGGTATTTGTATATAAATGTAACCTATGGGCAGCCTCAAATATATTGTTGCTTCAGTTCCAGACCACTTCAATAAAGTGAATATTGCAATACAGTGAATTATGTTTATACACCATAAGTATAGTGTATACTATAGTCTATTGAGTGTGTAATCATATTATATCAAAAAACACCAATGTACACATATCTTAATTAAAAAATACTTAATTGTTAAAAAAATATCCTAATCGTCATCTGAGCCTTTAGTGTATCATCATCTTTTTGTTGGAGGAGAGTCTTTCCTCAGTGTTAAGACAACAATGAAATTTGTTGCATCAATTGACATCCTTTCACGAAAGATTTCTCTGTAGCACGCAATGCTATTTGACAATATTTTACTCAGAGGAGAACTTTTTTTTCAAAATTTGAGTCAATTGTCTCAACCCCTTCTGCTGTTTTATCAATCAAGTTTATGTAATATTGTTCAATATAATTGTGTCTTGGAGAAAAGGGAGGCCCAAGGAGAGGGAGAGAGATGGGAGAACAGTTTCTGGGTGGAGTAGTCAGAACACACATGATACTTATTGATTAAGTTTGCTATTGTATATGGGGTGTGGTTCATGGTACCCTCAAACAATTACAGTAATAACATAAAAGATATTACAGATACAATTACAGATAACCATCACTGATATAATAAAAGTGAAAATGTTTGAAATATTGAGAAAATTATCAAAACATGACATAGAGACACAAGATGAACACAAGATGAACATGCTGTTGGAAAAATGGTACCAACAGACTTGCTCCACCCAGGGTTGCCACAAATCTTCTCTTTGTTAAAAAAAACACGAAACAGTATCTGTGAAGTACAATAAAACAAGTCAACTTTTTAAAAAAAGAATGTATGCCTGTATTACCATTTACATCACAAAAAGTATATCCTACCAATCAAATAATGTAAGGTCCAATTTTTCCCATCCCCATAATTCATATAAAATTTTCATCAAATCTTCATGCCGAATACTTGGCTTTAACTTGCTATGTAGTGTATTTTCTGTGTAGTATATTAGATTAGATTTTAGGCTTAGAAATAAGCATAAGTAGGCCCCACGCTCTGAAAAAAAATCTTGAGAATCTTTTCTTTGCATATTTTGCTGGATTACAAGGCCTTGCATAGTACTGTTTTTTTTTTTTTCCACATAGTTGGCTCTCAATAAATGTTTGCTGAATGAATGCTACATGGGCTTATAGGCTAAAAATCATGAGGAAACACGAAATTGCAATGAACTGAGGGGGATTTGAAAAACTTCATTATTGCTTTGGATTTGCCAATTTATATACTTTTGTGTACGTAAACATAAAATTCTATGTACTTTTGTTTACTTTGGCTCTTATGAATATGAAATTTTGAACAAAATAGAAATTTCTCCTGATATGAATGAGAGACTAAAATCCATCTGATATAAACATTAAAAATTGTATGGCTCCCTTCAAATATTAGTGATATCTCTATTTCTTATGCATTTTTCATAACAATTCCCTGTTGAATGATGAATAGTACTACAGGAAACAAGGATTAGGTCAGAAGGGCAGCACTTATGACCCTCAAGATGTATTTAGTAGAAATCAACCAAGAAAAATAGAAAGCAAGGGAGAGTGAGCTGCTGATTTAAAGAAAAAAATCACAATGGAAAGGGCTCACATTGAAAGCTTGAGAGATTTACATAGTCTTTCCCTAGCACTCCACAGAGCAGGTGTTAGCTATAGAAAGCTCCTCCTCCTCTCACCCTTCTGCCCCTCTGCTAAGTCATTAATGGATTTGTACTGCTGAAAGAGTTGTTCAAGCAGAGAGTGGGTGGAATTCCACCTGGTCAGTGCCTCCTGTTTGAGTCAGAACAGGCTGTTTTGCACCTGCAATGCTCATGGGGTGGGCTCAAATGGCCAGGACAAAGACACAGGCAATTTTACACATAACCATCACTCCATAGTATTTTCTTGACTTTTAAATTCATGTAAGGATTTAGGGGCTTCAAAACAAAGGCATTTTGTACAAGGAAGACATCTTGGAGAAGATTTAGATTTTCTACCATTTATCAATGTAGTGAAGTAGGTCTAGACATAATTCTTGGCAATAAATTGTTGACTGGGATGTACTGCCTTGATGTGAGAAATTCCTTCTAATAACAGGAATTAAGTTCATTAAAAAAACCCTAATAATAAAAATACAATGCTTTAAATTGTTTTGACTTTTACATCTATTATCTTAGCCTCAAAACAATAATGTTTAGTATCATAGTAATAGCCTGTGTACTATTTTTTGTTACAATGTGCTTTTGCATTCATCTCATTAGATCCTTATCACTTATGGGGTAGGTGTTACAAACACTATCCTAATTCTGCAGATAAAAATCAGACTTAGGGAGGTTGAGTGAATTCCTGAGAAGTCACATCTCAATTAAAGAGTTGAGATATAAACCCAGATTTTCTGATTCTAACTTTAAAGTTATTAGGTATGATACTTATTTTTTTTATTGCTGAAAAAAATTGGGCCACATAAAAATTGGATGACTTGGCCAAGGTCACAGAGCAAAAAATTGGAGAGCCAATACTTTTTAGTAATGCTCTGAAAGAAGATAGGGCAGCTAGGAGGTTCAGTGGTTAGAATGATGGCCTGGAGTAGGAAGAATCATCTTCTTGAGTTCAACTGTGGCCTCAGACATTTACTAGCTTTGTGACTCTGGGCAAATTATTTCACCCTGTTTGCCTCAGTTTTTTCATCTGTAAAATGAGCTGAAGAAGAAAATAGCAAACCACTCCAGTATCTCTGCCAAGAAAACTCCAAATGGTAATACAGAGAATTGGAGACAACTGAAAAATGACTTAACAACTAAAAATAGGTAAGAATTTTGGCAATGGAATTCCAGCTACTTTTGTTATTATGGCACATGTTGAATAATGTAACATTTATTTTTTGAGACGTAGCAGAAGTTTTATTTGAGGTTAATTATTTAACTTTTGATTTTCAAAGGTACTTCAATTCACAAAGAACTGTTTATGACACTTGGAATATTCTTTTGAAACATTTCATTTAGGGACAATTTCAGAACAGCAATACAGCAAACGTTATGTTTCAGTATCTGAAATCTTAGCAAACTCTCATTTCACACAAAGTTAGCATTGAGTTCTCATTACTTTAACCACTTCATCTCAGTTCCTTCCATCTCTCATCTCTGAGCTACACAGGCATGGATAAAAATATCCATCACATTTTATGTGGGGAAGGAAAAGATGAGTGTTCGAAAAGATGAGTGTTCACCTAATTTTGCTGAAATGAAAACTATGTGTTCACTGATTTCACCAAATTCTGGAGTAACTGGAAAAGGCTAAAATGTTTACCTTTCCAATATGGCCAGAAGTTCTAGAAAACTAAGCAGAACAGATGTTCCCTTCATCATCAGGCATTCTTAGACTTCACATTTAGTCAGCAATTACCAAAACTCTTCCATCTTCCTAGAGAATTTCATTTACTTTGCTGATTTTTATTTGAAACTACTCTTCATGACCAATCCTAGAGGTTGTTTCTATTTTTTCCCAGAATTTATTTCTATAATTTATTGATCTATTTATTATTATTTATTTCTATTATATTATTTCTATTTTTCATTTTTCTCAGAATAACAATGATGTTAGGCCTAGAAGGGACTTGAGAAATTAAGAAAAGAAAATAACCAAACCAGAGTTGCAAGGGAATATAGTGGTTGAAATGTAGTCTTACCCACATGTAAAAAAGAATCCCCTCTATAATATGCCCAACAAATTATCATTTCTGCTTTTCCCAAAAATGGGGAACCAATCACTTTATGAGACAGTCAACTCCTCCTGGACATTTTCCTCTTTTCATTTACTCTTTTAAAACCTTTTGCTTCCTTCAAGGATCAATCTGGGGCCACTTCAGTTCAATTTGATTCAAATTCAATTCATCAAGAATTTACTTGTTATTGTGTTTGTCCTTCCTTGCTGAAGAAGACCATGTCATCAGAAAAATAATGACATGACTTGCACTTGACTTTGTTTTGAGTTAAGGAGGGCTGTTCAAGGTCTCCCGCCTCACTTCTCCTCCAGAGTCATCTGAATCCAGTGACCAGATATTCATCAGGAGGACTGGAGATGACTCAGGGTACCCCTTTAGGCCAAGACCTATTCAGGTAATCACTTAGGGTCAGGTACCGCCCATTCAGTGAATAGGTCTGTTTAAGAAGTAGACAGGAGATGGCCCCTTGAATGAGGCAAAGAAAAATAACCACATCAGGCTGGGAGGGAAACAGCAACAGTTGCTATTGATAATCACTCTTAAGCCAGGAGGGTTCAGAACACAGCCTTTAAGTGGAACTTTGGCAGGGGTCTAGTGTGGTGCAATCTATGGTCTTCAGAGTGCAGTAGGTATAAGGTTTGAGGAAGGGAAGAAGGAAAGGGAAGGGAAGGGAGGAATTTACTTAGCACCTACTGAATGCCAGTTATAATACTAGGTACTGTGAAGATGTTTTGTTGATATTGTTCAGTCATGTCAACTCTTTGTGACACCCTAGATTATACTGTCCATGGGATCTCCTTCAGTAAAGCTGAATCTGAACTCATCTTCCTGATTCCTGGCCCAGCTCTCTATCCACTGCACCACCAAAGATGATGAAAATCTAACATCTAATCCAGACTTGAGCAACTTGGCAATAGGTAGGAGTCAATATTAAAACAGGCTAAACTTCTTCAGGTCACAGATAGGTGTTAAGTTGCTCATTTTCCAAGTAAAGGTATAATTAGTGATTAAACTATTTTGCAAATAAACCATATTTTTAAAAATGGGAAATTTCAATTAATATCAATTAATTACATTTATTAAGATTTTTGTCATGAAATCACATTAATGTTAAAAAATTACTTTACTAAGTGGTACAAGTTTTAATACATTTTTCAGGTTTTCTTACTGTTTATATTTAGCTAAATATTACACTTCTTGTTAGCAATCAGTTTATTGTACTTTGGGAATCTTGTTTGAAATCGATTTCTTTAGAAATCTGAAAACTAACCTTAGTATCTGCCTCATTTTCTGAGTTTATTTTCTTGAAAAACTGTTGTTCTGCATTGACATTTTTCAACAATTTGGATGTTTTAATTTGTTTTTCATCGGTGTCCAATTTGCTTAAGTCAAAATGTTTTGATTAAAAATGGGTTCAAAGATTGTATTCCTTTGGAATGGCTATTACCTCTTAGTAAACAAGGCACAATATTTTGTCTCTCATATGAGTAAACAAGTTTCTATTTATCCACTGTGGATTAAACAGTCTATGCTCTGATTTGATCTTTCATTTCTTTTTTATCAGGCATTTTATAGTCACCCCAAAAACTTTAATGTTAGAACCAAAAAAATCTCCATAGTGACTGTACACATACAAAGAAATACTGAACTGAGTGTCTGACCCTGGAGATGTCAAGGTTTAGGGGTGCTGGGACCCCAAAATAGTGACATGCATCCTCCCTGAATAAATTTGGCCCAAACCTTCTTTCAGCCAAAGAAAAACCAGGTTTATTAAAGGTCTACCATGTTAGCTGCTCTTAAGGAATCTGAACATTTATGTGGCTAATGCATGCGGGCCAGATTGGATCTGAACCCCTTAGTGGAAACAAGATGGATCTTATATACAGAAAGACTGTGGGAGGAGTCTAGGAGTGGTCAAGTAGTCTGGGGTGACTGGAAGAGGGGTCTAGGGAAGATCTGGATGGGAGTGGCCAGTAGGTGGGGTTGACTGTAAGTTGACCACCTGGACCAAGAGAATTGTGGTCTGGATAGGATCATGGATAGGAAGTAGCCAGAGGTGATCTGGAGGTAACAGACAATGATGGGCTAGGTTAGGTCACTCCCATTGTCATTGGGAGTGACAATGAAAGGCCAGTTGAGAAGATAATAACTTCAGGAAAATTCAAGGAGAGTTCAAGGGGATTTCCAGAGTCTGTACCTCCTCAGGGAGAGCACCAGATACTAGCATAACCTGGAGGGCAGCCCTGCAGTGAGGGAGGGGAAGAAGCCTTTGTGTTGCTGCTGCCCATCACATAGCAGGCATCAGCTGCATTAGCATGTGGCAGCACACACTTTGTTCCTGTTCCTGCCAATAATGACCAAAAACAAAGGGAAAAGATATGACTCTCACTCCTCTCAGACAGACTGATGATGGTTGGTTCCTGCGGGTCATGTGACAAACAGGAAAGAGTGCACAGTGGCAATGGACCCACTAGTTACAGGAGGGGCCAAGAGTGACTAGTGGAAGGCAGGTTAAGTGGAGTATTGACAAAGCACTCTTTATGTGTTTACATTCTTTCTACATTTTAATCAGGCCACCTGAAATCCAAGTAGCCTTTGGGGCCATATATCTTGCAGTCCTGACCTAATCCTTACCAAAATACATTAACCAAGCTCAGCCAGATTTTCATTGAGAGGTAAACTCAAATTTACTTGGGTTAACGTTCTACTTTCTGTTTTTGTGTTTGTTTATTTGTTTGTAACCAGAAATTATGCCAAACTGACAAATTCTCACCTTTAAAGAGCTTGGCATACCTTATGAATCCCTCATAGGATAGCATCTCCTGCCAAAGCTTTTTTTTCCTTTTGTATTTTGTATAATAGCTTCTGCACCTCAAAGAGTTAAGAACTCACACATGATAGGACCACCCATTTCCTTGGGAGGCTTTCCTATCCTTGAGGGCATCTGAGATGTCACAATCATTAAAAAAAAAGTGGACTGCACTCCATTTGATGCTGTTTTAATCATTAGTCCCCTGAGGCCAGAGATACAGAGCATTCAATCCCTTGTTTTTAAGGAAATGCAGATTGAAAGACAGTAAATCAGAAGGCCACCACCAGGGATAGTGTAAAGCCTTAAATGATCAGGAAGAAATCACTGAAATCCAAGAGAACTCAGTATTTCCCCTTTAAAATTGATTGAGGCTCATCATTTTCACCATTCCTACCCTGGTTATTTAGAACAATGACAATGAAATGATTTTGGAGCTAGCCATAGGAAAACTTAAAGTAGACAAAGCTTGCTTTGCCTACTGCCAGCTTCTCTTGATCCCCAGGTGTTCTCTGCCTTACCTACCCTCCTCATGGTAAAAGATAATGGCTATGGTCTTTTCCTGGGGCACCCAGGTGGTGCAGGGGATAGCTTACTAGGCCTGGAATCAGGAAGACTCATCTGCCTGAGATCAAAACTGGCCTCAGACATTTGCCAGCAGTGTGACCCTAGGCAAGTCACTTAACCCTGTTTGCCTCAGTTTCCTCATCTGTAAAATGAGCTGGGGAAAAAAGTAGCAAACCACTCCAGTATTGCTACGGAGACAAGCCCAAAGAGGATCACAGAGAGTTTGACTCAACTGATAAAAGACTGAACATTTTTCTTTCCCACACCTCTTTCCTTTCCATCAAAGCTTACTTAATGTTTTCTTTCCCCTTTGGGTTATTATTTATGCTACGTGAAAGTGGATGGCAATTGATTTAATAACAAAAAAAAAATTCTTGTTAATGAGTTACTTAGCAAATAGGTCTGTTTCTTTCTAGAAAAAGCCTTAATTTACAGTAGTGAATAACTGCTAGAGATCAGCTGGACCTTTGCTCCCCAGTTTACATCTTCATATGACTTTCTATTGTATTTTATATCATATCAGGATGCATCTTCAAGTTATTAAGCTGTTGTGTATTTTAAAGTAGCCAACTGTTTGATAAAGTACTTAAATCAGATATTTAAAAATAACCTTGTCTGTGCCCCGTATCCATTAAAGTGTTATACTGATAGGGTGATTAAAATTTCCAACTCTTCTCTGCTCAGGATTTCAGTTCAATCTCAGTCAAGGACATTTGGGCAAACTCCAATTTTTGTGATGTGTCATGGGATCTTAAGAAATCCAGACTCAGAACAGTGAGCCTGTTTTTAAGGTCTTATCTAGTCCTTGATATAGAACCAGATATATGTATATGAAACTCCATATTGTATATTATGAGGGCATTTTTTTTTCATCTCATTCATTATGAGTAGTATATAAGGAAGTATATAATGGAGAGAGCACTGGATTTGGCACCACAAGACCATTTCTGTTACAATTGTCCTGGAACTTAGTAAGTTCTTAATATATGTTTGTTGATTGACTGACTAACTTCAGCAAGCCTCACAAACTTGCTGGACTCTGTGAGGGTACTTGAACATATAATCTCTAAGGTTCTCTCTGGATCTTTATCTATGGTACTAAGTAGGTTGATAAAAGTAACCTCTGAATACATTTTTCCAGCATATAATTTCCATGTTTCATATGCTGACTATATGAAATAAAGTGGAGAGAAATCAATTAGCAAAAAAAAAAAAAAAGGAATTTTACTTGAATATTTATAGTTAAATTCAGTTCATTGGGAATAGTAATTGTAAATGACAGAAACAATAGAAGAAAACATTTGGGTGCAGCTTTAGGGGCACTCTTCCAAATCAATCACATTGTTCTAATTTCTTTCTTTTTTTTAAGGGAGCAGTTAGGGTTAAGTGACTTGCCCAGGGCCCACTAGCTAGAGAACGTCAGAGGCTGGATTATCAACTCAGATCCTCTTGACTTCAGAGTTGGTGTTCTAACCACTGCCCCAGCTAGCTGCCCTCCTTGTTGTAATTTCTAATAGCTTTACTAGTGAAAGTAAAGCAGTGCAAATGAATGCTTTTTTTTGAATCTAATAATGAAATATTAGGACATTCTATGTGGATGCACCTAGAAGAAAGATGATAACATGAACAGGGAATCAGGAATTGAGCGTCCTCCATCACAACTGGGGTAGGATGTCTAGAACTTAGTCTTTCACACGACTTAGCATCTCCTTAGAAGAATTATTTCAATTAAGAAGTTACCAACTGGCAGAAAGAGATGAACTCGTTCCTTTTGTCTGTGTCCTCGGGTCTCTGTCAGTCCCTGATAGGGTAGAATTTTTTTTTGTTACCCCTTCCACTGGTCAATCTCTAAGTCATCTTTCTTAGATACTGACATTTCATACAGTTACAACTCATACCTTAGAGGGGATTGTTAAGATCCCTCTAAGAGGAAACTGAAGGAGAGATAGGGAAATGGTGAAGTCATTTACATGACATTGTCTCATAAATCGTGAATATGTAGGCAGAAAATAGTTCCCCCTTTATAATTTCCTTTCTTCGGGAAAGATCAACAAAGGATTAACAAAGAATTCAGGATGTTAGAAAACCTTGAACAATTGTTCTCTCATAATCTTCGAGGACCATAAAATAATTTGCTAAAAAACCCAGTGTGTGTCGCCCTATACCTACTATGCCACCTGGATGCCACCTGCATCGTAAAGTCTTTCTTGGTTTCCCCTCTCCAGATGCTAGTGTACCCCCTCCCTAAACTACCTTGTATTCACTGCTCACATACATGGTATATAGTTATTTATGTATATGTTGCTCTGTGCATTAGAATCTAAGCCCCTCAAGATCAGGAGCTATTTCTCTTGTTTTTGTATCCCCAGCGATTAACCACAGCCTAAGTGTGTCATAAATGCTTATTTATTGATCACTTACCATCTTATCATTCAATTGGAAAAGTGGTGATAAATGTTATATTAAAATCCTATGTGGGATGTATAAACACTTTACCCCTATATTCTCTAAAACCTGTCTGTGTCTTCTTTTTCAGGTTTCCTTGGGGAAAAAAAAGCAAGTAAGGAGACCAGTTGTCCTGAAGGATACTCTGGGGAATGTGTAAGTATCTATCTGTAAGGAGGAAGTGGGCAGTCTGTGAAAAGGGATGCTTTAATAGAGAAAATAAACCACGGGAAGTTTAGGTGAGAATTTGAAGGTATCAGTAGACACCCACACTCAGGCTAACTAATTCAATCTCTTAAGAAATGCTCTTGGAGTCATATTTTAGGGGAAAAAAGTGTCAAACTCCTCTTCTATTAAATCTTTACTGTTGCTCCTAACAGCTAAGGACAGCGATATGTTTCCTCTATCAAAGACCAGATATCACCAAAACCAAAACAACAGCAAGAACAAAAGTTGTTAAGTAATTAAGATATTACCTACAGGGAAAGAAAGGAGGAAATGCACAGACACACACACACATCACCGAAACTTTGATTTCATAGGATCTCTCAGAAAGCTATGCCAATAGCCACCTGCCCTGAAACTCACCTTGGAAAGCTACTAGAAACGTAGGCAGCTTCTACCACATTTATCAGCCAGTGTGTGTCAGAGGCAGCACCAGAACACAGGCCTTTCTGCCACTGAGGCCAATGCTCTTTCTGCTACTACACCATGCTGACAGTCATTAATCTTCAAATAACAAAATCAATAGTTAACTTAGAGTTAATTTTCTCTGATAAGTTCTTTGTTTCTCCTTTTCTTAAAAGGAGACAGATGAATGCTTTTTAAAAATTAACTGGTAGCACTTTAAATTTTCGTAATTGTCCATGGTGGTAAAAATATACAAAGATCATTTGTAAAAGACTGAATTCTGAAGTTCAGTAAAAAAGAGTTTTGGATTCAGAGTCAGAGAACTCAGCACACATCCTGACCTTGTTATTTGATGTATGTATAACTTTGACAAGTCATTTAATTTCTTTATTTCTCCCTTGCAAAATGAAGAGTTTGGGCTGTAATAGTTCAGACATCTCTTCAGTCCTGTGAATCTCCCTAAATCTACTTTCAAGTCTCCAACAATATCTCCTCTAGTTTATTGAAACAGTAAACTGTCCCTGCCGAGAGAAGCAAGGAGAGGTCGGTGGGTATGTTATTTTTTGCCGTTGACCCTTAGTAGGTGAACCCCTCAAACTCTTTATACTGCTTTGGTGTTTCTACATTTTGAAAATGCAGTGGATTTCACTGGACAAGGGTCTGATGGACAGTAATGAAATAACATTAGCACAAGGTTTTAAACTTGAAGCTGAACTAACAACAAATAACTGTTTCTAGACCAAGGCACCCATTCTTTGAAAGCACCCTACATATCCTACGTGATTCAGATCTTTCTAAATTGAAAAGGTCATTTGAGGATAAAGGATTCCAGTGTTCCTACTTCCTTAATTGCAAGGAAAGGAATCAAAAGTTTCAGCCCTTTCTTTCATAGTACACAGAGATTTATCTCCATATAAATTAAATAGCTCTCATCGGAAGTAAATGAAAGAGGAAGATTTTTATCAAGTCTGTTTTAAGATGGTTTGCTACTTTGGGCAGGGAGTGCAGCAAGCAAAGAGATCCTCAACTGCTTGACCTTCATGAAAAAATCTGAAGTAACTTTTATTCCTAGTGGTATTTAAATGAGCAGCCTTTTGCTAGGACCCAAACTGGAGGCCACAATTTGTTTTGAATTTGAGATGGAAAAACAGATATCAAATATCGCCTAAGGCTTTATGTGGGGTTCCTTTTTCATATCTGAATGAGATTAGGCAGTCTAAAACTATTGTGCATCCTTTATAATTTTGTTTTTAACCTTAAAAAATCAAAAGCAATGCACATAGGCAGACAACTTAAAAGAGAGAAGTTGAAAGTATGCCATGAGGACTCTTCAACAGTCAAGACTCATATATGTGTGTGTGTGTGTGTGTGTGTGTGTGTGTGTGTGTGTGTGTGTGTGTATTATTTGTATGTGTTTTTTTTTTCCTCCATTAGCCATACTATCATAAGGGATAAACAGAAAGCTTCCTTAACTACCCTTCCCCCACGCTCTTTTTAATCACCCTGTTCCGTGCCATAGTTTCTCCTCTTTTTTGGGGGGTGGGTGGGTGAAATAGCTGTTAATGTTATTAGACAAAAAAGTTGTTTTTTTCTTTTCATTGGAAAAATTCATGTTAATTATTCCTCTGCACCTGCCTAATGGGGCTGAAGTAATTCAATTGTCATATTGTTGTAGAGTGTCGCTTTGTGTAATGTATCACCCCTGCTGTTCCATTTAAAAAAAAAAATTCTATACTCCCCCATTATTCAGCCAGGCCTAATGATTATTCCAGCATTTTTACATGCTGCACTGTTATTTTGATTTTAATTGACTTCACTTTTTTAATTAAGCACATTGGTTTTAACACTGTTGTTGACATGCATGGCTTTGTCATTTCCAGTATTTGCCTCCATTTACATTCCATACCTATTGACATTTTGTTTAGATTCACTGTAAAGGAGAAGGGCCATGGACACATTGAAATTAATCAGCTCTAACATCAGTTCATATCCCATTCATTTATATCTAAGAATTTGCCAAATATAAAAAGTAAAAAATAGTTACTTGGTGTATAATATCTTTCATAATGGACTTATCAAATCTTCACAGGCAGATCCACTTATTCTCTTAGCCTACAAAAAAAATAGCTTGTAAATTAGTAGAAAGATTTCATTTGAATTTGTGGCAACTTGTGATGAAAAGGACACACTTAACTCTTTGTTTAGATAGGGTCATAACTTGACACATGTTATATGCCCAGGCAACATACAAAATTATGCCTAGAGGTATTTGACAGGAGGTAGGGCAGGGATTTAAACTATCATTTTAGAAAACATTTTTTGGCCTTCTATTTCTTTAAGATGGTTTACTGAAATAATTCTGATGAACTATAAAAAGAGACACAATAAACATATCATTGAACTTCTTTAAGTATAGTTGATATTAAATTAGAAGATGGAAAAACCACATATTTGGGAAAACCATCTAAGTATCTCCTTTTGAAAAAATATTTCATTCATTCTTCCCATTACATGATAATAAGGAATGGACTAGAGGGAAAAAAAAAGCTCCTAGCCTTTTTAGCTGAGATGTTATGTATGTCAACTGAAAGGGACAAGTGCTGTCCCAGCAGAGTCACTGCAAGTTTAAAAGCAAACATGAAAAAAATGAGGATTCTTTTCAGTTGCCAATTTCAAATATACTGGCAATACAGCATATGAAAGTCCACAAACGTCATAGACATACCTTATTCTAGGGAGGGTTAATGCGAGAACTCTTTCTCCCTGCCCGCCCCCATTTCCATTTCTGTTATGTTAACGGACATGAATGAATGAGAGGGTGAATGAATAGGTCACATGGGACTTGGCTGCCATTTGGTCATCCAAAGGACAGAAGACAAAGATTTAAAAGTGGGCCCTTCTGCCCCCGTTGGCTGCGGTTTCATTGCCCCAGTCCTGACTGCTGATGAGCGTCGCACCCTCCCTGCTCCCTGGGATTTATGTTCAACCTCTCCTTCTGCCTTGGTGTGCCTGACCTGGGTCTATTAGCATAACTTCCATTCTAGTGACAGCATGAATAAAAGATTACTGGTGTGACCTCAGAAAGTGCTAAGATAGTATTGATGTAATGAGCCCAGTTTTCACTGTCTTATGCAAGGCTGTACAATGGCAAGCTTAATAAAAGGTTAAACACCATTATAATATGTTCCTGTCTTTTATTTCTCTCAAACGTATCTCTGATGTGGTTTCTGTATGCTTAACCAAAAAAAGGAAAAAAACGAAACAAAACAATGGCCATTTGTTGTCATTATAGCGAGTTCTTTCTTTTATTTTGTTGGAACCTTATTTTTCTTCTGCTTGGCTTTCAAGTGCACATTTGCTATCCCAATTAAGGATATTGACCTCATATGTAAATACCCTCTCACCCAACTATAGGTACTACATATCAACACTCCTCTCATCCTCTGAAAAAGTATCACATTCTATGCTCTAGCACCTTCCTTCCTTTTCTGATTTTATGAATGTAAAGAAAGCTCATGAGTTATTTACCCTCTTTATGTCATCAATGCTTTTGACAATCTGATGAAATCTAAAGACCCCTTCACAGAATAATGTTTTCAAATGCACAGTATACATAGGACTGGAAAGGAAATTAATTATGTTGAAACTGTACTGACCTTAGTTTAAGAACCTTTGGTCTAAATGAACAAAACATCAACCTCTTCCCCATGCCTGAGCTGTGGTAATGCATAGACCCATTTTTCATGGCCACCATTCTAAGGCATCAGGCAATTTTATCAGAACTCTTAGACGTGAAAATCTGTGGACAGGAAATACCTTCCTTCCACTTGTCATGATCCCACAAGTCCAATGAAGAGAATTATGTGAGCAGATGAAGAAGATTAAGGAATAATATTCCACTCTTTCTGAACAGGAAGCAACAAACTTAAGATCAAACTCTCAGCCTTATTCTCCTTGGATCTACAATTCTCTGTGAAAGCGTTTGTGAGAAAAAGAGCTAAATATGCAGGAAGGCAAGGAGGGACAAGAATGTAGCAGTCACACTTCTGAAGTAATATAGCACCTTGCCAACAGCATCTTTTATTATATTTTTCCTTTAAAAAACCCATCACACTACTCAAGTAGCATCCTCGTTTTTTTCCACATGTGGGAAATGACATTTTTTTTTAATACTTCCGTTAGATGCCACATCACAACAGTCGCCTTGGTATTGTTTTGTTTTGTTTCTGTTTTTTGTTTTTTTTGTTATTTCATTGCAAAGGCCAGTGACTTAGCTAGTCCCTAAAAGTGTGACAGAATGTTAGCACCTCACACCCTGTACTTCTGCAGGCCACACAAGTAGAATAAAAAAGTATTACAATCAGCAATTTTTTTCAACTTATTCTCCTCAAGCTTCAGATGTCTTGCTTGACACATTGGTCATGTCATATTGCATTCTGTCAGAGGAGGGAAAACAGGATGAAGATTTCTAAATATCCAGCATGCTGCATTGATCAAATTATGTCTCGTTGGAGCATTGCATCCCTAACATAACAGAAAGTGACATGATATGATTTGACATGATTTTATGCAAGTGGGCATATAATGTCAAGGATATGAAACAATGATGAGCAGATATTTACAACTTAAAGTCAATTAAACTGCTTTATTGTAGTGTTGTTTCTCAGAGAAAGAAAACAAAATCTTCTTGTGTTTCCCCAATGAAAAAAGAGTACAAAATATTCACCCAGTTTATTGAATTGCTATTGGTGATTCATAGGAGAGTACAGGAATAAACACCAGCTCGATAGTTGTCTTTCACAATCTACTTTGTGCATTAGTGTTGAGGGGGGTGGTGTCTGTGCCTATGATTTCATTGGTGTGGGCAGTTCTCGATGTGGATTTTATTCCAACAAGGCAGATAAGGAGATTGGCTTGGGCATTGTGATATATTCAGGGTCACCAAGCTCAGATGTGACACAGGAGCACTTCAACCCAGCCTTCCAGACTTTAAAGCCAGTGCTCTTTCCACTATTCCAGGATGCATCTCAAACAATATAATGATGTTCAAATATAAACGCCCATGAACCTCATTTCCTATATGTATCAAAAGAGAATTTTCAAGGATCATGGAATGAGATTTACAATAAACAAGTTCACATACCTTTCTGGGTTTGGGAGGGATCAAATGAAATAATAAGTGTAAAATACTTCACAAATGTTAAAGTGCTATGTGAGTTATTATTATAATTAATATTCTTATTCTCAGATAGGTGACAAAGTGGATAGAGTGGTGGGCCTGGAAGCAGGAAGACTCATCTTTGTGCCTCAGTCTGACCTCTGACACTTACTTGACACTGGGCAAGTCACCTAACCTTGCTTGTCTCGGTTTCCTCATCTGGAAAATGAGCTAGAGAAGGAAATGGCAAACCACTGCAGCATCTCTACTAAGAAAACCCCTAATGGAGTCACAAAGTGTCAGACACCATTGAAAAACTACTGGATAGAAACAGCATTCTTGTTCTTACCTTGTATTTGATTAACTTCAAGTAGAGATGGTCAGTCATAAGTTGTATCTAACTATTATTCTTTTGTCTTCATTGTTTGGTGATCTATTATTAATGATGTCCCATATGAAACTTTCAGAAAAACAAACAAACGAACAACTCCCAGAAACAAAATAGCAAGAAAAGAGAGAGTTTCTAGATCACAACTATTATGATATTTAGTGTTAGAAAAGATCGAGGAAGAAAAGCAATAAAAGCAAAAATAAGTCATAGACTTGTACCTTTTTCAAAGGTAGGTATTTGATTGGAACAGAACAGTAATGAATATTGAATCCAAAGATATGACCTTGAGCCTACCAGAAAAAAGCTGGTACTAAGTGCCCAAGAAATTCAAGCATCTCTCAGACCCAAGCAGCCATGATCTTGGGAAATTTAGAGAAATTTCAACATTCATATTGCTTCTTCAAATAAATCTCCTTGGTTCCTAGTACTGCAAACTTTTCTAGAATACCAATATACCATTCAGATAAAATGAAATATCTACTGACCCTGTTCAGTTCAGGTAAATATCAGAGTCACTTGACAGGAAAACATAACAATATTAATATCTTTTCATGAGTACATGTCAAGAAAGCATCTCAGTAATTAACTCCAGTAAGCACAGCTTTGAAGGCCAGAATATAAGGGCTTCAAATGCATTGATAAATTTTAAAATGACTTAAGAATCGTTTGCTTCATGCATAGGGAACATATTCATAAAATGTTCACCCCCACATCTTGATGGATAATGGAATATTCAGGATGGAGAATTTGGATAGTCTCCTGATAATTGTGATGAAAGTGATCTGTGCTCAAACTGTTAGGTTTGACCTTGTGTAGATGGCAGAATGGCAGAAATGTGAAAGCAAAAAGGTTTTAGCGAATCATGCAATATTAACAATTCAGCTTCAGAGGCAAACAACAGGTTACCATGAAGGGTCGGAAAATATAAGGTCCATACTACGCAGAAATGTATGGATTCTGATATTTTGGATATGAGAAAATTTCTAGAAAGTCTTCCAACATATCAAGTTAGAATACAGGGGAAGTACTCTTTAATTCATTTTTGACCATTAGCTAAAAAGAGTGGATATTCAAAAGTGAACCCAAAGGTATCAATGGAGTGTCTAGATGGTGTTTTTAAGCCCAAGATTTATGATAGTCATTACAGCCAACAAATCTAAAACATAAACATGGAAGGGGAAGTAGCCACAGCTGAACTAAAGAGTAATCACAGGACAACCTTCACAAAGCAAGGTGCCAAAGTAATTGACGTGATTGTCAAAATTATTTTCGTAAAGGGGCAGACACTGAAACTGATTCTATAAACTATACCAAATTTGTAAGACATAACCCAATTTGAATGACCCTAGCCCAAGTAAGTTCAATTCTAGGGAAAAGCTTGAAGGGAAGAGAGATTATCTAAACTTTCTGCACATTTAGTTTTTGCCAGACAAATTACTACTTTTGAGAGAACATGCATTTAACTTTAAGTGATTAACATTTAGCTGGTAACGTTCCCCTCACTCCCTTATCCAATGCCCAATCTTCCACTCCATGACTCCAGTAGAAGATCACTCTAGGACAGTACAGACCTTTACTCAAAGTGTTTTTTATACTGCTTATAGAAATGAGTGCAACTATTTGATTGCAAAGGTACCTTCTAGCACCTTCTAGGTCATATGGTATAACCATGCCAAGGAATGCTCTTTTAAGTTGAAATCAATGAGCAAGTAGTATATTTTTCCCATGCAGAAATGGATTACCATGTCATTGATTCTCCTAACATATCAAATTTCAAATTTTTGAAAAAGTAAGAAAGGTTATAAGTGTGATAAGAAATACATATATTAGTTGGTAGAAGAAAATGAATAAAGTAAACAAACATTCAGAGATAGAAAACTGAAATGTATTGTCAGTAAGTTATTACTTAAAATATTCAGCACAAATATATACCTAGCTTTCCTGATGTATATAGATAACTCATTTTGTATGATCTGAGTTGAGAATTATTTCTTTTTATTACCATTAGCCTTAATTTGCCTAGCTGCATGTTAATAATTTGAATTTGACTCTTCAATGCCTCAGTTTCCAGTCCTTTGAGAGGGAATGACACAACAGCTTCTCCACATTTTCTTCACGGATACATGAAAAAAATCAATTTTAAATTTCACTTCTGTGGACTCTTCAGAAAAGTATGATTACTAGTTTTCTTATTTGCTATTCAATCTGCATTTTACTTTTTAGAGTAAGTCCAGAAGACCGAGAAGCCAGTAGCAGAGTTGATATTGTCACCATCAGCAATGAAAATGGATATTACCAAATCAAGCAGAAGACAACTAAAAAAAGAGGTAAATATGAAATTTTTCCTAGTTTTAGACATGAAAACTGTTGGTTATGACCAGAAGATAAAAAGGTAAGAGTCAGTGAAGGAAATTTTATGGTTCCTGAGATGATAGTGATAAAAACTGTTGAAAAGTTGATTTAGCAGGAATGGCTCAGGATGAGAAAGTGAGGCTGGTGACCTTGCACAACCCTCTCTCACTCAAAACAAAGTCAAGTGCAAGTCATGTCATCATTTCACTGGCATGGTCTTCTTAGAAAATGAAAGACTAACACAAAAATTTGGAGAAGACAAGTGAGAAATCATATGGTGATTTATTTGGTTTCCTTTAAAGGGCAGTTGAAGGGTACTGCAGCATTAGTTCTTATGGTTAATTGCTATAATAGCTATTGTATGATTAGTGACCCACAATATGATAAGTCCTACTATAATTCCTATTTGTTGGGCTCTGATTTGAAGTCTGTATGCATTCCATAAAAAAAAAAAAATATAGCTATTCTGAAGAGTTGATGGTGTGGCAGTGAAATAAGCATGACCTAAAAAACCACTTATCTTTCTTCCTTCATGCAGAGACCAAGTAACCTGGGGATCTATGTTGCTATACTCTGTGGAATTTATGAACTCAGTAAAGGGTCATGTTAGCATATACAAACCACAGAGCCATTCAGCAGCAGCATTAGCACTTACTATTAATCTTTGGCACCAATCCAACTGAAAGGTAAAGTGGTGCCATGGTACTCAAAATGGATGTAACTTTATTCATAAAGAAAACTAACATTACATTTTCCCCTTCCATCTGTTTCCCATGTGAGGACCATGGAGCTATCCATAACTGAAGCTTAAGGGAATAAAAGAATGGATAAAGAGCCATAAACCCTTGCTGAAAAGGATGAAGATAAATACAAAATTATGTGTTAATACTTTGTCCCTGGTTAGATTTTCTTGAACATCTAAATCTCTTGAAAACTGTCTTAACATTGAATTGCATTTTATCTTTGTCTCTTGTACTCTCATGAAGATCCTTCTTGACTTGGGGTCCCTGTTTGTTTTGTACTCTGTGTACAATATTTTCATAACTTGCCCTCATGATCCTTGTGATTCACATAATGCTTCAAATTCTTCAATATCTATCATTTGACCCCCAAATATCCTTGCCCCAAGAAGAAACACACTCCTCAAAAATTTAGCAAGTTACTGGTAGACTCTTTGTCATTGCCCCTGACAGACTGCACTGGGAACTTGGATAATGAGTACATCAGGGAAAAATTTGATACAGAAGAACCTATCCAAATAACCAAAACTTCTAGAACTTCCATAACCCTCTAAATCTGTTCCTGGCCCATCTGTGAGTCAAAACTTCCAGACTAATGTAGAGACTGGATTGTACCATTAGTATGTACAAATCTCTCAAAACTGTCCTTAGTCAAATTAGTTTCATCTAGATATAAAGCAAGCCTCATTATTTTATTAGAAATGTAATAAACTATCAACAGAAATTAGGCAAATGTTATCTTACATTGTGTATATCTGCAAAATTATTATTTCAAATGTAAATTTCAAAATTCAGTGTATCAGATTGCCTTTTATCTAGAGCAAATAGAAGCAATTTAGATGGAGAAAGAATGACATCACTAGCATTATTAAAGCAAGAAGAGATGATCTTCTGAAATCCCCAAAGGTGTCATCTTATTAGTGAGATAATAATCCTTTCAGAGTGTTTGCAATGAAACACACTACAAAGAATAAGTCTATTCAAATTAAAGGAGTATACATTTGGGGAAACACCTAGCTGAAAAAGGAAAGTGGAGCTGATTTGGATAACTAAAATCAAAGTTCCAGATGAAGAGGCTTATTGGAAAGATGCCCTTAGGAATGAGCTTACTTCTTAGAAGATGCCATGTTATGGTGAAAAGATGCCATGTTATGGTACAAATCTACTATCTCTAAATCATTTCAATATTGATACTCTACCACTCACTACACACACCTTTTAAAAGTTTTCCCCTTTAAAAAAAAAAACATTTCTTCTAGCACAGTTAAATTGAATCTCCACTGATTAAGGTTGTATAGGTATTTACATTTTAAGTTCAAGAAAAGCAAGTAAAGACTTAAATGAATGTTAAAAAGTCAATTTGTTTAGAAGCACTTCTGTGGAGAAAACACTTTTCTAGGCACTGTAGCAAATAGAAAACTCGTACAATAGCTTGATGTTCTATGAAAAAAGAAGAGAGGAGAAAAGAAGGGAAGAAAAGAAAGGAAAAGGGAGAGAAGGGGAGGGGAGGGAGGAGAAGAAGGAAAAGAAGAGAAGCAAAGAGGGAAGAGAAGGGTGATAGACAAGAGGAGAGAAGAGACAGAGTGATGGAGGGACAAACATGGAAATTCTTGCATAACATATTAAATACATTAATTTAATGATATTTCAGAATAAAAAGGATATCCTAGGATAAATTGTCTCATACTCAAAACCAAGTACGATTTCATCTGTAATGAGGCAGAAGGGAGCCTGCCTCCTTCAGTATCGATTGTTTTAGATAAGGGACAGAAATTTGAAAGTGTGGGTGTGTTTGCCTCAGTTGCCTGTTTTGTTTTATCACTGAAAAACATTAGAATGTTGTCAATGAATTCACTCTTTATAGCCCTCACACCACGACCCGTAATTGCTGATGGATCGGTTTTGAGCCATCTCTTATTTATTCCACACTTAATGATTCAATCCAGTGAAGCTTCTTTTGTATGATTAACTGTTCAAGAAGAAACCTTCGTTGCATTTTCATCATGCCCATTCCTCCCAAAAGAACATCTGAAAATTAAAGATTTTAGGAGCACCAAAACATCTGATGCATATCCAAATGAGGTAACCACAGATTTTCTAGCATGAAACATTGAAATAAAATAAATCCATATTCCTGATAAAGAAAATTCCAGTTCTGATGGCCCTGAGTGATCATTTTTCTCTGCTTTACTTTAGAAATAGAGAGCTCAGAGCTCTTTGATCAATGTGTCACCACATTTTATTATCGTAAAGTGATCCTTCTGAATGAGTATTTCTCTAAATAGATTCTCAGGAGTAATATACAGTGATACATTTTTTCTAATTTGAAAAGCCTATGCTGAGAAAGAACATTTTGCACCTTTTTCTGTCCAATTTCCATAATATATTTATTTATGTGAAGTAGACATCTCCCCTTTAACTGTAGTTGCCAGAGTCTGGTTTCAAAGAGCATTGTGCAGCATAAAGGAGTTATTAAATACCCTCTGTTGATGTAGCCACCAGGTCTAATTGTTAGCACAGCTCCACGGTGTACTTGTTGTTAATCACCATCGAACTGAAAAATGAATTAGAGAAGAGGCTGTTCCTTTATTTTTCTTATTCCTTGAACTGAGTACTGAGATGAGGCAAGATACTGTCCTTCCCTTCCTCACTTTCTTTGACTGTAGTATTACTGTATCTGCTTAAAGTGTCATTTAATAAAAGTCACCATTTGCTTTGCCTATGGGATACATATACACTTATAAAGGTGGGCACTTAACAAATATATTATGGCAATTACTGTGAAATTTACATTTGAGGAGGAGGAAATATATTAGAACTTTGACACTAACTGCATATATTTATTTGTATGTGGATGAGTTATTTTCTACCAAATGAGAAGCCCACTGTCCATAAACAACTATGCAAATTGTCATATTCTGAAAGAGCTAGAATTGTTGAGGTAAAGCTAAATAAATATGCATACATATATGTGTGTATACACACATATATGCATATGCACACATGTATATGTGTGTGCATGCATATGCACACACATATGTGTGTACACATATACAGAACTCTATTCCAAGTTGTTGATTCAATAAAATACTGAATACCCACTATGTGGGAGACATTCTGCGCCATTGCTCACATTCCCTGTGATTACTCAGAGGCAAAGGGGAGCTGTTTACAAAGAAATTAGGGATACAAAGAATGAGAGTTCTATAGTTCAGTGAGCAAGTACTGAAGTAGACATGACTCTGAATGCTCTCTCTGCACATAGGCTGTGTACTATTCTCACCGTGTAGCTCATATATGGATGTTATTTTTCTCTTCTGTAAATGGAGATAATCATACTTGTGACACAGTACTTATCTCAAGGTTGTATTAGGAATCAAAACATATATATGTATATAGGTATATATACATATATATATATGGGGGTATACATACACACACGCACATATATATGGACACACAAACAGTTCTCACTTTACATAAATTCAAATATAAATTTGACTTTGCATAAAGAATTTTGAAAGAAATCTGCACTCCAAAAACATCCCACCTATGTTAAATTTAGTGTATAGTAATAGGTCCTCTCTCTGCATCCCTGCTCCTCTGCTCTGCCCTCTAAGGTCTCTCACCACTCCCTGCCCCATCTCCACCCCTACTCCCAAAAATTAAACCTTCCAAGTGAAAGCAGAAGAATGGAGCATGGTCAGATCTGGGTCTTAGCTTGAGGCCTCCAATAGAGAGAGGAGACCTTAGAACCCCTCCGCTCACCTGCTCACATATCCAGCCCCTAAGTATTCATCTCTCATCTATTTTGCCAGAGCCCTGAGTGTAGGTGTGTACCCCCCCAGGTGTCTGATTCTCTCCACCCTTCTGCTTCCCCAGTTCTCCCCCCACCATTTCTTCCTCTAAGTTCTGGCCAAGCCTCTTGGTGACTGACCCTGTCCCTGAATGTACTTCCTTCTAGTTCCACTTCTTTGTGTCCGTATGTTCTTGAGCCATGGGCTGGTCCTTCTCCTTCCACTGGCATTGCCCCCTCCCTGCTTTCCTCTTCCCTTCCATTCCTCCTTTCCCCATAATCATGGACAAATTCATTGTATAAAAATCACTTTGTCTGCTATAATGGTCCATTTACATAATAAATAAATAAAATAATAATATAATATAAATAAAAATATAAAATAGAATAAATAAAATAATAAAACAAGAACTCTGTATGGGTGTATGCATATCTGGTTATGATATACATGCATATACATATACATATGTGTGGACATGTATGTGTATGTATAGAGATACATACATATATGTACAATATGTATAGACATATGCGTGCACATCCATCCATCATGTCCTACAACACTTGAGGTGTTAAATAAATCAATTGTTTTTGAACTAGGCTGATAGACATTTGGAAAGAATTCAATTAAATTCAACAAACATTAAGCATCTGCTATGTGCAAAGCAATGTACTCTGGCACTGGGATAGAAACACAAAAAGGAAACAGTACCTGTTCTCAGGAGAAATACATTTTATTGAGATGATGCAACATATACACATAGAAGCAAATACAAAGTCATTTGGAAGCGTTAAGAATACCAAAAACTAGGGGACTCAAGAAAAGTCTGGTGTAGAGGTGTATCTGTGTCAGGTGAGCTTTGAAAGAACCTAGGATCAGGGGAAGCTACATGGCACAGTAGATAAAGCACCAGTCATAGAGTCAAGAGCACCTGAGTGCAAATGACATCTCAGACACTTATTACTTACTAGCTATGTGACCCAACGCTTACCCTCAACTGCCTTACAAAACAAAAGTGAAAAAGAAAGAACCTAGGATCCTATGAACTAGATGTAAGGAGAGAGTGCATTCCTGGCATGAAGGACATCCTATACATAGGCACAGAGGCAGGAAATTCAAAGACTATACCAGGAATAGCTTCCAGGTTAATTTGTCAGGAGCAGAGAGGTCCTGAAAGGTAGTTTTTGGGGAGAAGATTAAAAAAATTAGTGGGGAAAAAAAGTTAGGTGGGAACTACTTTGTAAAGATTTGAAATCAAAGGCTATTGATTTTGTTCAAAGTTAGGTGGAAACTACTTTGTAAAGATTTGAAATCAAAGGCTATTGATTATTCTAGAGGGACAACATACCACTGAAAAATTTTGAGTAGGGTGTGATATTGTCAAATCTGTGTTTTGTTCAAAATCATTTAGGCATCTGTCCACAGGATGAATGGTAGAGGGAAGAATCTAGAAGCAGGGAGACCACTTAGAAAGCTACCATAATTATTCAGGGTAGGAGTTATGAGAGAATGAACTAGCATTGTAGTTGTGGAAGTGGAGGAAAGACATGTAAGAGCTTTTGGGAAGAAATTACAAACTTTGGTAAAATATAGGATATGTGTAATGAGAGAGAAGAGGCCAGGATGACATAGAGGTTGTGGACCTGCGTGACTGAAAGGATGATGGTGCATTTGGTGGAAATAAGGATGTTTATCAAAAGGGTGAGTCTGGGGGAATGATAATCAGTCCAGTTCTGGATATATTGAATTTGACATACCTACAGGACATCCAGTTTGAAATGACAATTTGGCAGATGGTGATTGAAGAAAGATTAAAAAGGATGAGAAAAGACATTGAACTTAGAATCTAAGATGTGGTTGGTAACCTTGAATAGGAAAGATTCAACTGAGCTTTCAAAGTAGAAGTCAGATTGCAAGAGACTGAGGAGTGAATGGGAGATAAGAAACTGGACACAAGAAATATAGATGCTCCCTTTTAAGGGTTTGACAAAAATTGTTATTTGATAGAATGTGTGTGATAAGGGAGAATTTAGAGTCAAGGATGATTTCAAGGTCATGAAACTAGAGCCTGGAAGAATGAATGTGCTATAAAGAGAAATGATGTAATTCAGAGTGGGGTATGCTTGTTGAAAAAAATAGAGTTGTTTAGGACAAGTTAAGTTGCACACAGAAAACAGTTATTAATAGGGGCTTGGTGATAGAATGATTATACATGATAACATACTCAAACTTTCTCTTTATTATTATATGTCTATATGCTCACATATCAGGTCATACACACATAGGTATGTGTATATGGATATGCATATGTACATATGTATTTATTTGTGTGTGTGTGTTTGTGCACAAAACCTGATGAGATCACTAGAAGAGAGAGTATATAGCAGAGAAACTACAATAGAACTCTGGGACATTTTCACAGTGATGAGGAACAAGAAGATGATGAAGGAAAAGAACCTGAGAAAGAGCTGTCTGAGAGAATGAAAGAGAACTAGAGAGAACAATTTCATGGAAACCCAGGGTAGAGTGACCATCAAGAGAAAGGGGAACTCTACAGTGTGAAATGTTGTGAAAACATTAAGAAGGATAAAAAAATATAAGTGGATTTATCATTTAAGATATTGTTGAAAACCTTGAAGAAAGAAATTTCAGTTGAATTTTAGGGTTGGAAGTCAGATTGCAGGAGATTGAGGAGTGAGGAGGAGTTGAGATGACATAGGAAAGAATTACAGACAGTGTAGGAGGGATGTGTAAACATCCTCTCCAGGAGTTTGACTGTGAAAAAGAACAGAAAAGAGACATAGGGTGGAAACTTGAATAAATGTCAGAGACAAGTGAAGGAATTTTTTTTTTGATTGGGAAGATTTATTGTTGATGGGAAACAAAGAAGCAGAGGATAAGAATAAACTAGTAATGAGAGAAATAAAAGAAATCACCCAGGTCAATCCACTGAGATTAATCACCTCAAAATTTAAGCTCTTTCATTGAATTCTAAGATTTAGATGGAAAGCAAATTTTTATTTTATGAAAAGTTAATGTGAAGTACATACGTATAAACATACTTAGTCATGGGTGGTTCCTGGGTGGAGAACAAGAATATCTCTTAAAAGAGAATTTATTTTAAAAAAACCTCACCGATTTTAAATACCTAAGATCCAACATGTCAATTACTATGGTCATTGGTTGTTGTTCAGTCATTTCAGTCCTGTCCAAATTTTTGTGACCCCATTTGGGGTCTTGTTGGCAAAGAAGCTGGAATGGTTTGCCATTTCTTCAACTCATTTTACAAATGATGAAAGGAGATAAATAGGGTTAAGTGACTTGTCCAAATTGAACTCAGGGAACCTCAGTCTTCCTGACTTCAAGCCTGATGTTCTATCTAATATACCAACAAACTGTCATGGTCATTGGACTGGAGTATAATAGCGGATGAAAGGCCAATGAGTGAAGAAGTATCTTTCATCCTATAAGAAATAGAAGAACTATATTTTCTATTTTTTATTTTTTTAATGTATTTATTTAACTTTTAACATTCATTTTAACAAAATTTTGGGTTACAAATTTTTTCCCCTTTTCTCCCCTCCCCCCCCAAAAACCAAGCATTCTAATTGCCCCTATGCCCAATCTGCTCTCTCTTCTATCATCCCTCTCTGCCCTTGTCTCCAGATTCTCTTTTGTCCTGTAGGGCCAGATAGCTTTCTATACCCCTTTACCCGTATTTCTTATTTCCTAGTGGCAAGAACATTACTCGACAGTTGTTCCTAACACTTTGAGTTCCAACTTCTTTACCTCCCTCCCTCCCCACCCCTTCCCTTTGGAAGGCAAGCAATTCAATATAGGCCAAATCTGTGTAGTTTTGCAAATGACTTCCATAATAGTTGTGTTGTATAAGACTAACTATATTTCCCTCCATCCTATCTTGTCCCCCATTACTTCTATTCTCTTTTGATCTTATCCCTCCCCATATGTGTCGACCTCAAATTGCTCCCTGCTCCCCATGCCCTCCCCACCCTGCTTATCCCCTTATCCCAAACTTTCCTGTATTGTAAGATAGGTTTTCATACCAAAATGAGTGTGCATTTTATTCTTCCCTTTAGTGGAATGTGATGAGAGTAAACTTCATGTTTTTCTCTCACCTCCCCTCTTTATCCCTCCACTAATAAGTCTTTTGCTTGCCTCTTTTATGAGAGATAATTTGCCCCATTCCATTTCTCCCTTTCTCCTCCCAATATATTTCTCTCTCACTGCTTGATTTCATTTTTTTAAGATATGATCCCATCCTCTTCAATTCACTCTGTGCACTCTGTCTCTATGTGTGTGTGTGCGTGTGCATATGTGTGTGTGTGATCCCACCCAGTACCCAGATACTGAAAAGTTTCAAGAGTTACAAATATTGTCTTTCCATGTAGGAATGTAAACAGTTCAACTTTAGTAAGTCCCTTATGACTTCTCTTTGCTGTTCACCTTTTCATGCTTCTCTTCATTCTTGTGTTTGAAAGTCAAATTTTCTTTTCGGCTCTGGTCTTTTCATCAAGAATGCTTGAAAATCCTCTATTTCATTGAAAGACCAATTTTTCCCCTGAAGTATTATACTCAGTTTTGCTGGGTAGGTGATTCTTGGTTTTAGTCCTAGTTCCTTTGACTCTGGAATATCCTATTCCATGCCCTTCGATCCCTTAATGTAGAAACTGCTAGATCTTGTGTTATCCTGATTGTATTTCCACAATACTTGAATTGTTTCTTTCTAGCTGCTTGCAATATTTTCTCCTTGACCTGGGAAATCTGGAATTTGGCCACAATGTTCCTAGGAGTTTCTCTTTTTGGATCTCTTTCAGGCAGTGTTCTGTGGATTCCTTGAATATTTATTTTGCCCTCTGGTTCTAGAATCTCAGGGCAGTTTTCCTTGATAATTTCATGAAAGATGATGTCTAGACTCTTTTTTTGATCATGGCTTTCAGGGAGTCCCATAATTTTTAAATTGTCTCTCCTCGATGTATTTTCCATGTCAGTTGTTTTTCCAATGAGATATTTCACATGATCTTCCATTTTTTCATTCTTTTGGTTTTGTTTTGTGATTTCTTGGTTTCTCATAAAGTCATTAGCCTCCATCTGTTCCATTCTAATTTTGAAAGAACTATTTTCTTCAGTGAGCTTTTGAATCTCCTTTTCCATTTGGCTAATTCTGCTTTTGAAAGCATTCTTCTCCTCATTGGCTTTTTGAACCTCTTTTGACAATTGAGTTAGCCTGTTTTTCAAGGTGTTATTTTCTTCAGCATTTTTTTGGGTCTCCTTTAGCAGGGTGCTGACCTGCTGTTCATGCTTTGACTTCATGTCTCTCATTTCTCTTCCCAGCTTTTCCTCCACCTCTCTAACTTGATTTTCAAAATTCTTTTTTAGCTCTTCCATGGCCTGAGCCCACTGGGTGGGCTGGGACACAGAAGCCTTGACTTCTGTGTCTTTGCCTGATGTTAAGCATTTTTCTTCCTCATCAGAAAGGAAGGGAGGAAATGCCTGTTCACCAAGAAAGTAACCTTCTATAGTCTTATTTCTTTTCCCTTTTCTGGGCATTTTCCCAGCCAGTGACTTGACCTCTGAATATTCTCCTCACACCCACCTCGCCTCCTGATCCTCCCAGGCAGCGCTTGGGGTCTGAGATTCATATGCTGCTCCCCAGCCTCGGGGCTTTGGCAGGGGCAGGGCTGCTATTCAGTGAGAGATTAAGTTCAGGTGCTCAGGTCGGGGCAGGGCCACCTCTTGGGCTCAGTTCCCTCAGGGGGTTTATGCAGAGACCTTCAACAATGGATCCAGGCTCCTGGCTGCTTGGGGAGCCCTGGTCTGCCACTGCCTCAGCTTCTGCCTCCCGAGGAGGCCTGAGTTATGGGGGCACCCCACCCCCCTCTCGACCCGCCAAAGAGACCCTCTCACCGACCCCCGTCACCTGCGGGTGGAGGGACCTGCGCGGCTGCTGGAGATCCCGTCCCTGAAGCCTGCTCGGATCTGTTCCTCTTGGTGTCGCGGCCGCGGCAGGGCTGGGCTGGGCTCCGCATCCACAGGGTGACGGACTTTTTGCGAGAGGTTTGCAGGTCCCTCTGGAACAGAAATCTCCTTCGCTCTGCTGTTCTGTGGCCTCACTGCTCCAGAATTCGCAGTGGGTTACTTTATACAGATGTTCTACGGGTTGTGGGTTTGGAGCTATGTGTATGTACGTCTTTCTACTCTGCCATCTTGGCTCCACCCCCCAGAACTATATTTTTTAAAGTAAGAATCAATCCAACCCTCAAACTAATGAGCATTAAGGGCACCCTGAATATTTGATCAGACATCTAATTGTGAAATATAACAACACATGCCTCTGCCACATTATAGGTCAGAGCTTCCTTGTGCTGAACTTTGGACTCTTAGAATGCTTATTGTATAGCGTGGGACAGCCACTTTTGAGACTTGTCTTAAAAAGACTCTTACAACCAACTGGTTTGTTGTCAGTAAAACTCTTGTCTTAGGACCTAAGATGGTAAACAGTTTATATATTCTAAAACCAACCTACCTTTTGCCATTTGAGATGAAGAAACATATTTGAGAGAAACCTCCATTTTTTTTCATTCTAGGAATCAATCATCTGATTTAGGGTTAAGACCTTGAAATGATCTGCTTTTTCTCCCCTCCTATTTATTATGTGGGCATTTTGACTCATTTGAATAATCTCACATTTTTCATTTATAGAATTGTACCTTATTTTAGTATGTATATTAGCAAAATTTTTTAATAAGTTGCATTTTTTACAAATGGGCCACTAACTCTCACTCTACCCTAATCCAGTAATCAAGCATAGAGGACCAAAATGGTTCCAAATAATTGTGTCTGGGAAGGGCTGTCATCTCTTATCGAGAACCGAAAGATCAAAGTAGAGGGGACAAATTGTCTTCTTGAGTTGTTTGAATTGGGAACAGTCTTACTGAAATACAGAGGAACTGGGCATTATCCTATCTGTAGGCCACCTGCCTCTCCGGGTAACCATCCTCTTTTCATTTGATGGTTAATATGAGAGAAAACTATAAGTGTTTTACAGAAACGGATGTGTAGGAGGGTAGCTACTAGTGGAATGGTAGCTTAAAAGCTTTACATCCAAATCTCAACCAGAGGGGGTGGGTCATTCCCTTTTGCAACTGATATTTACTCTGTTAATTATATAGTGGTTTACATTGAACTATTTTCAATGGTTCACATTGGATCATATTCCAAAGAAACTTAATTTCTCACAGTTTTCTGTAAAGCTGGGCAACAGCCAAGAAGCTCTGAAACTTTAAATTGAGGTATAAATGGCCAAGAAACAGCTCTAAGTCTGAAAAACTGATATGATTACTTTTGATGTTTTACTAACCTGTATTAGTAATTATGGGCAGAAACAATTCAAATGTTCATGCTGAGGAAAACATTTGTGCAAGCATATACCTCTTCTTTTAAAGGAAAAATCATGGCATGGTTTGTAAATTGCTGAGTGTGGAGTCAGGAAAGTCTGAGTTCAGATCTAACCTCTGACATTCACTGGTTTTGTGAGCCTGGCTTTAGGCAACATCCTAGGACTTCTTGAAATCTATAAACTAAGGCAGTTGAAATAGACGATCTCTAAGGCCTCTTCCAACTCAAAAATCCTATAATCTGTGGTCCATTAAATCATAGCTTGGTTCTCATGTGATATACATTCATGGAAGGAGCACCCACATCAGATATTTTTCACACTCATGAAATAACAAATGCTTCATCCATTCATAGCTCTCATTTTTAGTGTACTTTAAGTTTTGCAAACCACTTTACCAATATTATTCATAACAGTCATAGGAAATAGGCATTATTATTATTATTTCCATTTTATAGATGAGGAAACTGAGGCAGACTGAATTTTAGTGACTTGCCCAGGGTTGCATGACTAAATATCCAAGGCCAAATTTGAACTCAGGTTTTTCTGACTCCAGATTCAGTATTCTATCCACTCCATCATGGAATATTTTTTCTTAAAAATGAAATTTACAAATGTCACTACTCCATATAGTTAGGGCATAGTAAGAGACAAAACAGTATGATGGAAAGAATCATGGACTTGTAGTAAAAAGACCTGTGTCTGAGCTCCAGCTATGACACTTACTGTGTGACTCTGAGAAAGTCTCTTAGATACTGAAAGCTTCAGTTCCCTCATCTGTAAAAAGGACAATAATAGTCATACTGAGAGGTCCTATGATTTAGTGCAGAGAGGGCCAGTATCAAGAGGTGAGACACACAAGGTTTGTGTCTTGTCTCTGACACATCCTATCCAAACAAAGGGCAAAAATTTAACCCCTTGGTGCCTTAGAAAAATCTCTTTTGATAATAAGTTAGAAATAGGTTCCAATCTGTAGTAGTAGTAGTGGAAACCACCAAAGAAATCCCAGGACCAGACCAAAAAATATTTTTTTAAAGAATTCTCCCATTACCTACTTTTCTATGCTATAAATAGGGTATTTTAACAAAATATTCATAACTTTTCAGCCTTACGCAACATGTAAAGTTTTCAGAGGTGTCTGCTTAGTCTCTCAGGTCTTTTTAAGGACATGGGAATTGACCTAGTTATAGCAGACCAATAACCAAAATGTGACTATTTGTGTTCTTATGAGATGTCCCCACATGGCAGAAGCTGTGTTACTAACTGAGACTTATTGTGTAATCTTAACACCCTTAGCCTCCCTGGTTTCCTACTCCCAGTGTCAATGATAATCAAGGTCATGACATTTCTCCCCAACAGCCCACTATTGATCCCTCACTTCTGTTTTGTTTTGAAAATGTAAAGGAGCTGTTCAGTGGCTAAATATCAATACTGTGAAAAATGGGAGCCTGTCAAGAAGAGCCATTTGCAGCCTCCCATGCTGCAGCCGCTCGAGCTGGTTACTCGGCTCAGCAGATACGTGGGATGCACTTGACTGGAGGAAGATGGACTGCAAATAAATTATTAAGCTTTTCCAACCGATGGATGGGACATTTTCACATAGACTGCAATGCGTGTCATCACATACAGCCAAAGGATAAACAGGCATAGACCAGGTTGACAGAAATTGATAGTGACTTGTGCATCCTTATTCATATCCAGTTCTTTCCAGATTGAAGCAGACTCACCCAGTCATCTCTGAAATAATATGGCACCAACCTATGAATGTCTCCCAACTTCCTCAGGATGGACTAATGGAAAAAGGAGTCTCCATTTGCTGACTCGAGTGTCTTGCCATTTGCATTTTGAGAAACCAAATGAGTCTCTGTACATGCATCTCTGTCTCTGTCACTCTGTTTATCTCTGTCTCTTTGCTAGGTGAAGGAAGGGGCATAAGTATATGGCTGAGTTAAATATTCATGTATACTTTCTTAGAATTTCAATCTAAGGATGCCAGAATAGATATTTAGATGAAATCTGTTTCTCCAAATATGTGTATATGTATGAATGTACATGTATACATGTATGTATATACACACATTTACATGTACAGAAAGACAGCAGATGTGTATACATGTATATGTATATATGGACCTGCGTGTGTGTATGTATGTATATATGTATGTATGTATGTATATCCACATGCCTGAAGTCATAAGACAGTTCAGGAAAACGGGCATCCACAGATGCTTTTAAATCGCAATTTTAGCCGAGAAGGGGAACAGTAGAAAAATTCTGAAGGATCATGTGAAGGAAATCATTAAGGTCATGAGCCCTCTAGGGTAAAATTTAGTCTAAACTGAGAGCAGAGGATTCTACAATAATAAAGTGTGTTGAATTTGTCTCTCATACCCTATTCAGTGATTGGGAAAAGATACTATGAAGATGGGGGGGATGGAGAGTCTCATTTTTTTCTTTTTTTCCTCTATGATTAAAAAACAAGCGTCTGAAGGACAAAGGTTAATGTATTTATATTTTCAGGCAAAATTTCTGACTAACACCGTTCAAAGGATCTTGTTAAACAAAATGGCCTATATCGGTGACAACGGCAACATCCTTAGAGATTGATGTCCTTGGTAGGCACAGCACTGCTTTCTTATTAAAAAGTAGTGTCCTGAAAAGTCATGCTACTGCTGTATCCAAGATTTAACTGAAGCCTAACGTGACCATAAGACAGAAACAGGATTTATAAACTTGTCCCACAATTAGTCAATTAATCAACAATCTTCTATTAAGTGTTTGCTATGTGCCACACATACTGTACTAAGTGCTAGGGATACAAATGAAAGGAAATCACACTGTAATGGGGAGGATTACATAGCAGTAACTGTAAGTTTGCCTGCATTTATAGCTATATCTACAGCTATATCTCCATAGAGTTAATCTGTAGCCATGTTGAGGAAGATAAGGATGAGGATGATGACGGCAGTGATCATGGTGATGGTGAAAGTGTGATGATAGCTAACATAGCATTTACTATGTGCCAGGTGCTCTACTAAGCACTTTACAAATACTATCTCATTAATCCTCAAAATATCCCGGGGAGTTGGTTCTATTATTATTGATAAGGTAACTAAGACAAACTAAGGTTAAATTATTTGCTCAGGGTCATATCAATAGTGAGTGTCTGAGGCCAGATTTAAACTCAGGTCTTCCTGACTCTAGGCCCAGTGCACTAGCTGCCTTATAGATAAAGCTATAGATATAGATACAGATGTAGATGGAGGTACTTAGAGGTTAATTATATAATCTATGAGAATTTTCATTATTGGGCTAATATAATAGAACATTTTATTTCCCATATTTTTCTCTTCTCTAGTTCCTAATATATATATATGTATGTATGTATGTATGCATATGTGTATTTATGTATACATGCATATATGTATATAGTATATATGATATATGCATGTGCATATGTTTATATGTGTATAAATCTATATCTAAATTTCATATATATCTAAATTTCAGAGGAGGGAACTGGCCATGGGGTGAATTGGGAAAGGACTTTTGCAGAAGCTGAGATCTGAACTGAATAATAAAGAAAGTCAAGAGGAGACAGAGGTGAGGTGAGAGAGCATTCTAGGCACTTGGAGCCATCAGTACAAAGCCAATAGTTGGACCTTTGTGCATGAGGGATAATAGCACAGAGGTCAGTGTGGCTTGAACATAAAGTATATGTTGGTGAATGTACTCAAAGAAGAATAAAGTGATAGGAAGAAACCAGGTTAAAAAGGCTTCAGATGCCAAGCAAAGGATGTAGCAGGGAGACACTGGAGTTTATTTAGCAGTGGCATGACACTGTTCTACATATTGATTAGGAAAAAAAAAATAAACTTAGGCAGCAGAGCAGAGGATGAATTAGAGTATGGAGAGACATCAAACAGGAAGAACAACCAGTGGGACTGAAGTTTAGGAAAGAAAGTAAGACTGGATAGATAAATCTGAAAATCAGTTGAAGAGATATGATAATTGAATACATAGGAGCTGATGAAAGCATCAAGGGATATAGTATAGAGAGAAAAGTGGAAAGGATCTGGACCAGAATTTTAGTGGGCACTCACCATTAGTGAGTGGGACATGGATGAGGAGTGAGCAAAGAAAGCTAAGAATGAGCAAGTATCATGCTAGGTAGAAAGTTAAAGATCTTCCCCATCCATTAATGAGCTTGGCCATTAAGGGGAATTTGATTAAGGGAGATTTGTAGGAAGGCCAACACCTTTTGTTAATGAGGTGCTGGTTCTCAAGGGTTGGGATGCCCTCTGGTTCTGAAAAGTGTATAAAGACTCTGAGGTGAGGTTTTACTTTGTCAATTAGTTTTTGAAAGCAGGTTTATGTGCCAGAGAAGACTCTGGAAAGCCACCAAGGAGTCCCTGGCTTTGAAAACTCAAATTTTGGTGCTTCTCTCTCTGGTAACTATGTATGTATGGTCATATAGTTATCTGTCTGTTGATCTGTATTGCTTATGTCAGGCAGCTAAAAGCATTGTCTGTTGATCAGTATTTTTCCATATTGTCTCTGAAGCTTAGGGTGTTGAATTTTTTCCCCCTGAGCTAAGTGAATGACACATATACATATATGTGTGTGTGCATATATATGTATGTGTGTGTGTATTTGATGAAAGTGATTGTTGACCCCTCAAAAGGTACCTTTCCTTTTAGAAGACCAGATCAAAGAACCTACAATAACGAATCCTCCTGTGTATGTCGGAGTCCTGGTTTTTACAGCATGTTACATAGGTCTTGTGACGTTCGTATGCTGTTTCTAATGGAAATATCATTTGATCTGGTAAATCCCTTGCACATAGATTTCCTGGACTTAAATCACACATAGTCTCTCAGAGTAGACAAACTCAGCATTACTGAAGAAATCATAGGCATAAGCATATATACTGAACAACTTCACACTGAGATGTGAATATGTCAGAACTAAAATCATATAAATATTTCTTAATTTGGTGATATTGGCAGTAGGATAATTTACCTTTATCTTAGAGAGGAGCTATACACACATCTTTAAAAATAAATTACTAAAGTCTTTTGTCAAATGACATCTTATTTTGGGAAAAAAAAAGGCAGGTTCATAGGAAAAACATTTTATGCCACAAAGTTTTATTCAGTGAATGTACTGAAGACTGATTTACTCTAAGTACTTGAGTTCCTTTTTCTTAATCAATACATTCCAATATATCAATGAATCTTTCCAAATCCTCCCCCCCGCCAATCTTGTTCTATCGTCAGGGTTGTGAAGCATGAGGCTAAATGATGGAACCTGTAAGAATTTTCTTGATGAATTTAGTACAATAAAAATACAAGTTGTATTTTTCATGTTCTCTCCTCTAATTCCTCATGCCTAAAATAAGCTTGCTACAATATACATCTTCATTATATACTAAGCATAAAATATGAAAACGGAGAAAATTATGTTATTTTCTATAGTAGTTAAGGCAAAGATGTCGAGTTACATTGTTGTAAAATGCAGATTTTGCTTTCAAAGGCAAAATTTATATGTCAAAAATTCTATAAATGGCTGGGGAGAGGGTTGCTTCTTCTCTACCACAATCTTGTCTAATGGACATCTATGTAAATGAATGAATCCACCCAAAGGGGTAAAAAATAAAATAAAGATAAAGATTGAGTTCAATTTTGTTTTATTTTTAAAGATAAAGATGCCAGCATGATCTGCTAACAACAAAAAAGTGATTTTATTCAAAGTAACATTTAACATTGGATGTGCCTGTGCAGAGGCTCTTGAACTTCTAAGGAGTATCTCCTTTTTTGGATCTTGAACAAACTGAGTCAGGCTGGACACGTTGCCATGCTGTACGACTGTGGATCAGTTCCTTTCACTAGTATATTATAGGCTCATGGATTTGGAATTAGAAAGGAACTTAGAGGCAATTTCATCTAGCCACCTGATTTTATAGGTGAGGAAAGTGAGGTGTAGAGAGGTTAAATGGTTTGCCCAAAGGCATAGAGTAGCTGGGCCAGGATTCAAACTCAGACCCTGTACTTCTAAACTTGAATCTCTCCTTAATGTACCATACCACCTTCTTACTGTCAGCTACTCTGCAAAGATAACAACCAGTCTCAAAGCCCCCTTTGTCCAGCGTTCTATTCCCACAATGTCTCCCTCTTATTTCTAGTATTCTTTTATCCAGTTGAGTCTTTTGAAGTTCTCCCAGGAGAGGTTGACTTCTAGCTTTTTCCTGTGGCTTCCCTCTCTAAGACAGAAGATTGAATGCTACAGGCATTAAGCTTCACTGTTCTCCCATATCCGTACCAGGAAATGATGACTTCTTCATCAATTAGTGTTGCAAAGATATTCGACATGGTTTCAGGAAGAAGTTTGAATTCCATCTCACATATCTATTGGCTGCGTGATTTGCGTATGTCACTTCACCACATTGTGCCTCAGTTTCTCCATCTATAAAATGAGTAGGATGAGCTCAAAGGTCTTTAATGTCTCTTCTAGTTCTAAATTTATAATGCTGTCATTCCATAAGCAGGATCCATTAGCCTCATCTCTGATCAAGGCAGGAGAATGATATGAATCATTTCAGCCCAAGCATTACTCATCTGGAAGCCATATTGATGATTTCCAAAATTGCTCTCCCTCTCAGATCAGTGGAATGGTTTTCTGTAACACCAACACTACTCCTGGAAATCTCCTTTCAGTTGTAACTATTCACCCTGGGACAATCTACTTATTATTCTTCTAAATTGCGAACAATATAATTTTCTGTAATCTTACACTTAATCAGAGTTCGTATCTGTCTAATCCACCCTGGACACTGGTTTCCAGTAAAAAATTTTCAGTCATTATCAAATTAAGTTTAAATTCCATATCTCATGTAATTTTTACCACCACTGTTGGAACTCCCATCTTTCAGTTCCTGATACCTTCATAATCAAGCCAGGTGACCAGGAAATACACATTGGAGAATCTAGTACTGGCAAACATAGCTTAGTTATGCTTTAGGAAACCAAGATCATTTCTTTCTTCTTCAGTCTTAGGGCTCTTCTGCCTTTCTAGGGGCCACTTCCTATAATAGTTTCTAGCTGGGACCTAAAGTCACTTTTTGTTGGATGATTAGAAACAATACATTGGAAAAACAGAAGATGGTGATACTGGCATTGTTATACCTTACAGAACCACAGTTTATACTTGATGATGGCTTTGGTACTCTAATTACTCTGGGTTTCAATATATTCTATATGAACTTTAACCTGTATCATTTTTTATTTAATTGTACAATCATCTCAAGAATATTTCTAGACATTGAATGCCCTGTTAAGAAGGCCTTTATATTCTTCTTCTAGCACAAGATACCTTTGAGTTGAGAGAATTTGTTGATATAGCCTAAAAATTGATATTAATAACCCTGCCCATCTGGTTCTTGTAAAGTCAATGCTTCAACAATTGAAAGAAGGTTATCTCCAAACTACAGAAATCTCCAGTGAACTACTGAGAGGATCCCAGTAAATTCCATGAAAGAAACTTCCAATCTGACACAAATAAAGGCACCCTTGCTATATTCCCTGAGAAGGTCCATGTCTACTCTTGGACTACAGGCCAGTAAACAATGGTAGGTCCAGGTAGCATCCATGTTGCTATGAGTGAGTATGCTCATGGAGATAGAACGATACTCTCTTGGTGTATGGGATGTTCCTCTTACACCAAGACCAAAAGTCTACCTGCTGTAGCTCCTATAGCTGTTTATCTAATGATGTATTGTTTTCATTAGGAATAGGAAGACTATTTTAATTGTATTCTGGTCAGGGTCCTAGAATGACTGACATACTGGCAAATCATACTGGCAGGAATATGAACAGGCTCAGGAAGTATTAAGGGCATGACCATCATTGACCCAGTGGCATAGTACTACTGTCCAAGTACTTTGGCATACCTCAAGATCTCAGGCAGTTTATAGTACAGCCTACTACATGAGATTCTCTCCAGTGACATACACAGCATAGAGGAATAAAAATAAAAAAATAAAAAACCCTCAGAGAAAGCTATTTACACTCCCTGGAATGATATTGCTCTCTCTACTAGCTAAATTACTCTCCCTTCAGGAAACACAGTGAGATTTTCAGTAGGAGGATCAGATCTGAAACATCAGTCCACACTTCTGGGGTGGTTATAGCTTTATAGGCTGGCTGGAGAGAGCACTGGAGGAAGAAGCTGATGATTTCATGCCTGTAACAGCTTTGATGCTACAGGCCCCACAGATCAGTTGTCCTAAATTCATGGTTATATTACATTTGGCCCAATATCATCCATACTCTCTGAAGACCTCTTCTATTAAGGCCCAAATCAGGTACCACCAGTAGTGTGCTGGAAAATGTTTATCATCTGTCCTCCAAATATATATGTACACATGTGCATATCTACATACATGTAATCTGCAGTATTAACATTTTCTTTATCACTTTCTTAATTCTCGACAATCAACAAAATAATAACCAAGCCCTGATTTGTACCATTTGGTGATTTCTGATGTATAAATGTTCATATTGAAAATTTAACAATGGGCTCTCATGAGAGCAGGCTAGCATACCCTTGAGTGCAACTTTCTTCAGTCCTCCAGCTGAACTTAAGCCTTCCTTCCTCAAATTACTTATAATATTTTATCTCTCTATAGTCATCACATTCTGTAAAGTATCTAGCTCAGTTTTTGATGTTTATTGATTAGCCAAAGTTAGCTAAGATATTTTACTTTCTGGAGGCAGCTAGGTGGTACAATGGGTAGAGTGTTGTACCTGGAGATAAGAAAACCCCGTGTTCAAATTTCACTTCACACCCTCGCTAGCTGTGTGACCCTGAGCACTTAACCTTTGTATTCCCAGTTTTTCATCTTTAAAATGAGGATAATAATAGCACCTAGCTCTGGGGGTTGTTGGGAGAATAAAATGAGATAATATTTGTAAACTGCTTTACAAATCTTTATGTTCTAAAATATACTACTATTCTTTGGTGTTAGAATCCATGCCTTTCTGTAGCCTTTATTTTCTTCTTCATTGTTACCCTGACTGTATATTTATTGAGATTGACCTTCATTTGAAGCTCAGCTGTATCCTCTCAAAGATTCAGGTTGGAATATTATCAGCCTTTGGAAATTCATAAGTAAGCCAAAGCCTTCTTTGAAAATGGATGACATTTAGACTGGGGACCCTTAAATTTGCTCCAGAGGGTCCTGAAAGTGTGTAGTCATATCAAACAACACCTGAAGCTATAAAGGGTGAGAACCCACTTCACAGCCAGCCTCAGGGTCAACCTGTCCTCCAGAGCATATTCCAGTCTTGTCTATTGCCATTGTCCATTGGAGTGGGTCCTTTTGGGCAACACTGCTCTCATTGCACATGCCCACATTAGTCCTTACAGACAGCAGAGCCATATTGAAATTGCAGAGACGGGTATGGGGAAAGAAACTCAGGGTTAAGAGAATTCTAGCTATTCACAAGTCAGCCAGAAACATCTAACATTGCAGAAAGGAGAACAGCTAGCATATCAGTGAGTAATTCCTGTCTGCTCCAAAGGGTTAAATAGCTGAGTGGTCCCATAGCACAACTGAACATGCAGAACAGGCAGAAACATTAATGTTTATAACTAGAATGCCACACTTTGGTGGAATTAACTAGCTATTCATTCAATCTTAAGGCATTATTGCAGTAAGAACCCACATTTTAATTTAAAAAAAAAAAAAGATTGTGAACTGGCTAAAGACAGAGGACAAAACTAGCACTTTTTTTTTTTTTAGCATTGCCTAGGGAAAAGGAAACCTTAATTACAATACTTGTCTTTGAATAATATTTCAGTAGTAACAGCACACGTTTCAGATTCTGCATGATAAGTGCATTAATATTTATTCATATTCTGTGACCTTTATATAATTCCCAAGGGCCCTATTTTCCAAACCATGATGTTTGCTCTCTTTTCATACTCTTTACTATTCACCATTTATGCACTTCTTTCTACTCCATATTTTCCAAGAGTTTTAGGAGCATAATGTAAAGGATTCAAAATATCATTTGCTCTGACCCTTTCTTGAAATTACTTTGACACCCCTGGTGGGTACTTAAACCCACCAGCAATGAATTGGAAGATCAGGGGCTGGGGATGTGTGTTTACTTTGGCAGATAATTTTAAAACAAAAGATGAGAACCTTGCATTAATCAGAGAATAAGAGTGGTTTGCAACTTAGGCTTGGCTAACGTAAAACAAAATTTTAAAATTTATAGCAAATGCTGCAAAGTAAACTAAGTTTGAAAAGACAAGACATCACTGTGCCATTTTATATTTCTTCTACCTACTAATGCGGTGTAGTGTACTCCCTTGAAAAACTAAAATCTTTAGAAACAATTTATATTCTTAACTCTTTGAAATCTTATGTCCTTTGCACTTCAGTTGAAGTGAAATTTTAGTGCTAATTTGAAAATGTAATTCAATTGGAAAATGTCACATGAATTTAGTGAATGGAGATGCAAAGAAAATTTCACTTTACTTTTGTGATGTAAACTTTGGTAGTGACACATTGGTCATAGGATTTAGATTTAGTTGTGTCTACAGAAGTCTTCTGGTCTAGTTGCATCATTTTACAGATGAGAAAACTGAGGCCAAGGAAAATGAAGCTACTTTTCTGAAATGATAGATAGTAAATAGCAGATGTGCTATTTACTATAGTAGTAGTAGATCCTTGGGACTACATTGTTGGGTGAATACTCTTAAATTTGTACATCCTATGTTTCCTTTGTGCTGTCTCAATACTGCTTTGCTCATAGAGCACACTACCTTTTCTGATGCGGGCACGCCATGCCAGCAGTCCTGTGCCAGTGTCACCTAGGTTGCACAGTCAAATCCAAAGTATAAGTACATAAGAAGAAAGGAAATTCCATCTCTTCCTAGGTCATCCTTCTACTATGGGGTTGAAGGAGAAGAAAACGTCCAAGGGCAGCTAGGTGATGCAGCAGATAGACTTGAGTTCAAAACTACTCTCAGATATTTACTAGCTGTGTGACATTGGGCAAGTCAATTTATGCTGTTTGCCTCAGTTACTTCATCAGTAAAATGAGCTGGAGAAGGAAATGGCAAACCGCTCTGGTATCTTTGCCAAGAAAATTCCAAATGGGGTCACAAAAAGTTGGACACGACTGACATGACTAAACAACAACCATCACCCCGGGTCCCAACTTTCCCCCACCCAAGTCCATGGGAGTAAGGGATAGATCATCCCCTCTTCCAGCCCAATTGCATTCCTAGGTCAGACTAAAGCAGTAGTGAAAACTCAAATAAAAATAACACTACTAATCTGTAAATGAGGATTCCTCTGGGTTGCATACTGACTTAGATTTAAAATGTAATGGTATGTTTTACTGTTTTTTATTTGTTTTGTTAAATATTTCCCAGTTGCATTTTAATCTGATGCGGTTATATTTTGGAGTGTCGTGGGCTGAATGTGGTCCACACAGGCAGCAGGTTCGAATCCTCTGAATTCAACTGTATATACCTGCCTTTGTCCTTGTTCTCTCCAACAATTTTTCCCCATGTGGAAATATCTGCTGCAATAGCTCCACCCCTTACTCAAGAGCTAGTGACCATTCTATTCCTTTTACTGTGTCTATTTAATTATCAATGTAAATGAGTAAGATTCTCAAAGAAAAAATCAAATAACCATATAATGCTGGTTCATTTGTGTATAGACAGCCTAGGGCATGTGCTTTCTTAGTACCTCTTTTATATACTTACCCTATTATATGTTTTTATCATAGCTATTTCAGTAGCACTGGACATAGAGGTAGAAAAGCCAGAGCTTAAACTCAGCCTCAGACACTTACCAGCCCCTTGACCCTGGAGGGAAGTTACTGATCTCAGTTTCCTCATCTACAAAATGAGGGTGAAAATAGCATCTATCTTACATTGTTGTTATGATAATGAAACAAGAAAACATATGGAGAGCAATGCGCAAATCTTAAAATATTATAGGGATGCTAGGTAATGTTACTTGTCTTATCATGTCTCACAGTCTGTAGGATTATTAAGAGCAGAGGTGTTTTCCTATTTTTATTTGCATCTTCCCTAACCTTTCACAGAGTGTTTGGCATATAGATAAGAGGTATTTAATAAATGTTTATTGAGTTGAAATGAGTGTTGGTATTAATTAGTTTAATGGTGTACAGAGCATGGTATATTGGGAAAAGCAATGTATTTGTTGTGAAGTGATTGGGTTCTGAATCTTGATTCTGTCTCTTAACAATTGTGTGACCAGTAGAAAATCGCTTATTGTTCCTAAAACTCTATTGCTACATCTGTTCATTGAGAATAATCATAATCGTTATTTTATCTCTTTCAAAACACTATTGTCAGGGTCAAATGAAGTAAGTAAAAATAAAAAGTCATTCAAATAAATTTTTGTATATAAATATGTATATATATACACACACATATATACACACATATGATAATTGTCTTTATTTGGTCAGACAAGTGATTCAGTCAGAGAAGGTAACTTTTAGTGTAACACTGTCTTTCTTAAGATCAGACCCATTCTGACCTTTATAATGATATAAAGTTTCCTGGGATGCACACACACACACACACACACACACACACACACACACACACACACGCACGCACACACGCACACACGCACACACGCACACACGCACACACATCCAGGCTTAATTGTAACCTGAGTAGGGGGGATAAAGGGGGAAGAAAGAACAAAGTAAAAAGTGTACAATAAAAGAATAAAAGGAGAGCTATAGAAAGCAGAGATGGACAGCTTTCAACATAACATGCAGTCTTTAATATATATGTTTTCTTGAAATGGAAGGTTATTGCTATATATTCTGGTTCCTCTCCAACATTCTGCTATGCACATGACATTTTTTTATTTTATATTTAGCCTTAATATTTAAGTTTATAATACATTTTTTTCTTTTCTTATGTATTTGTTTTAGTATTTGTCTAAAACTGAAGAAAAAAAACTTCCCAGGTTCCACCATCATCATTTGCTCATGCTAACTTCAGAAGTCAATCTAGAGCAAAGGGCATCTAGAAATCAAGTATCTTAACTCATGCCCTCACTTATTGATCATTCCACTTCCTTTCATAGCTGTTGTCAAATACCTCCCTGAAAAGGATATTTTTCTAATAAGTAATTTAATTAGAAGCAAAAGATAATAAACGAGACCAAAAACATCGTTCCTATTGAGAGGCAACATGACAAATTGCAAAAGCCATTGGTTTGGGAGTCAGAGGACCTGGAACTAATTTATCATTTTCCAATTGTATGAACTTAGAGAAGTATCTTAGCCTCTAAGAAGGTGCTAGTTTTCTCTTTTTGTAAAAATAAAGCTGTTGATAAAGAAAGGCAGTAAGTTTCCTTTCAAAATCAAATATTATTACATAATATAATACTATCATTCTACGTATTCTAGTCTGGACATTCCATTCAGTCCTGCTAAAAACAATTATTAATAAACAATAATTTGGAGGAAGATTCAGAGCTCTCCCCTTCTTCTAAAGTCCTTTAAAAGTTTAACTTTCTTGTAGTACATTACTGATAATGAGACTACATTATCTTGGTCAGGACCTACCCAACCTAGCAAGGAACTTAATCTAAGGTGGGGAAGTCCATTGTGTTCTACTCAGACTAGGGTGGAGAAAGATCTTTTTTCTCTAGATAGTCCAAAGTTGGGAGTGGTTTGGTGTATTTTCTCTGTCCAGGGGTGATGTGATGATGGGGTGATACTCTCTACTGGAAGGGTATATAAATTGTAAGTCAGCCACCATGATTGCCTTTGGTCTAAGAAAGGTAGCAAAATAACCATCCTTTTATTAATAACCTGCTGGTCTTATTAATAAAATGATTAAATTACCCAGAAACTATGTCTCTCAAATTTTTTTCAAATGTCACATTCTCTAAATAAAGACCTGTACAAAGAAAACAATCCCTTTTGCCTAGAGTCTTTCTTTTTCCCAACACCAACTTCAGAAACAGAAATGAAACCCAAAATTTTATGTCTTATTTTGGATTTCATTTCTTTATATGAAAGGTGGAAGAAATGCATACAGTTAACTAATGATGGATCTAGAAAGAATTGTTGATATTTAAGTGATTCTTGTGGTCACAGTGCATTGGCAAACAGGTCAGCTGGATGCCAGCTCTAGAATCTCAAGAACATCTTTCCCAAGGATCTGGAATTTTGCTAAGATTTAATACATTCCTCCAACTTCAGAACTGAACTGAAATATTAAAATAAAGCTATACACTAAAGTCAATATATTGTTGCTTTTATGTCACAAACATAATTCTGATAGAGTATTTGGGACAGATATGGTCCTGGAACTGTCGTGTCCCTCTATGTCCCTCTTTGTTTCATCTTCAAAGTTCCTTGCAAAGGGATATTTGTTGTCAATCACCATTACTCATATGATTTTGTTAAATACAACAAAGGAAGCTGTGATAATTTTCTTGCTCTTTTAAATTTGACTCTAATTGGAACATGTAGTTACCTCCTTACACCCATACTTAACATTTTACTTGTTTGTACTTTCTAATAGAATGTTAAGTTCCTTGAGAGAGGAAATATATTGTGATGTCTGTATTTGTGGAGAGAGAAAACAGGAAAGTGAATTCAAGGAATAGGGAGCAAACTAAAATTTCAAAATTAATAAGTGATAGAAAAATGCATATAGAAAGATAATAACATTTTAAATGACTAAGAAATGTGAAACTAAAATACAAAATAATTTACAAAGTAAGAAGATGAGTCCAAGAAATAGCCTCAAAACCTATAAAAAGTGAATAACTGAAGGATTTGTTGGGTTTAGCCAAGTGGCTAAAGTAGTGACAACTACGGGCCAGAGTCTCCAAACACTTCTCTCCAAACAATGTTAATGCATCAAGTTGAATTCTGTCACTTCAGAGCTAGCAAAAAGTAGGGAGAGATATTTTCAAATAAAAAAACTGATGACATAGAAGATCAAGATTAAAAAAAGAGAAGAAGACAATAATGTGAGCACTACTCCAAGCAAAAACTGAAAGGAAAAATTCAAATTGAACATAAAACAAAAAAAAAGTTCCAAAAGAGCTCAAGAAAGAGATGAGAGTGGTAGAGGGAAATTAGGAAAAGAAATGACAGTGATGCAAGACTATGAAAAAATAGCATCTTGGTAAAAGAGGCACAAAAATGGTGAAGAAAATAAAAGATAAATAAAATAAAAATGGCCACATTATAAGAGACACAAGAATCAGTGAAGAAAATAACACTTTAAGAAACAGAATTTGCCAAATGAAACAAAACTGATGAAAACTCATTAAAAAGCAGAATTAACTGAAAGGAAAAAAATACAAAAATTCACTGAAGAAAATAATTCTTTAAACATTTAGAATTCTGGAATTTGTCTATAATATTCCTGGGATTTTTCATTTTGAGATCTCTTCCAGTTGGTAATGGATAGATTCTTTCAATTTCTCTTTTATCCTCATTGAGGCATCAAAGAAACAATAAAGCAAAATCAAAAGTATGAAAAATAATAAAATGTGAAATATCTCATTGAAAAAAGCAACTGACTTAAAAAGAGTGGAGAGATAACAAGAATTACTAACCACCTGAATGACAAAAAAAAAACATAACCTAAATATCATATTTCAAGAAATCATAAAGGAAAACTGTCTTAATATCTTAGAATCAGAAGATAAAATAGAAATTGAAAGAATCTATCCATTACTTCCTGAAAGAGATTCCAAAATGAAAAGTCTCAGGAATATTATGGCCAAATTCCAGAACTCCTAGGTCAAGGGGAAAATTTTCAGATCCATTCAGATTTCTTGGAGCCACAGTGAAATTCACACAAGATTAAGCAGCTTCCATGTTAAACAAGGGGAGGAATTGGAATACAACATTCCAGAAGGCAATAGACCTTGGATTACAAGAAAGAATAAGCTACCTGCCACAACTGAATATAATCCTTCAGGGGTATTTAACGAAATCAATGCCTTTCAGATATTACTAATGAAGTTACTAGAGCTGAATAGAAAATTTGACATTCAAATAGAAGACTCAGGAGAAGTATAAGAAGGCAAATAGGCCAAAGAAATTAGTCTGTGAAAAATTTAGCTAGGTATTCTGATCAAGAAAATGATGCAAGACAATTCTGAAAGACTAAGAATGAAAAATCCTGTTGACCTCAACAGAAAGAACTGATGAAGTCTCAGTGCATTTTGAAGCATAATTTTTCACTTTATTTTTCTTGCCTTTTTTTTTGTAAAATGACTAAAGTGGAAATGTTTTGCATGATTTCACATGTATAATTGATATCATATTGTTTGCCTTCTCCATGTGCTGGGGGGTTGGAATGAGAGAAAGCATTCAGAACTCAATTTTTAAAAAAAGTAAATTAAAAATAAACAAATAATTAATTTATAAATGGGGCAAATAAAGAGATGAACTTTTTTTTTAAAGAGTGACTATACTTATATGTACTTCCACCTGATCTCTGGAAGAGGTGGTTGGTGGAAAAAAAGGCCCTCTGCCTTTAGGTGATGGAAATTCCTAGGAACCAAGTCAAGAAACCCAAACTGGGTAAGCCTCTACAATTCTCAGGCTAAAGGTTTTTGCTTTTTCTGTAAACGTTTACCTCTACACTAGCAGTTAAGTGCCAGGATCCAGCACTGAAGTAGTCCTAACTAGCACTGAACATTCCAGTCCAGGGGAAAAATAATAATGGAACAACTTTATGGAACAATTTTATAGTGAGGAAGTCAGCCACATAGTAGCCTGACTTATGAATGAAGCCTCCCATTCAACACTGATGCCATGCCCATCAGTGAACTTTAGACATTAGATCCCCAGTTTCAGATTTTGTAAGTTGCTCTAGCCAAGTATTAGCTAAGAATGTATCTCACTATCATAATACTTTAGATTTGTGACTACTGTCCCCCAAAGATATTTTTTGCACTGATAGGAGTGCAATCCAGATGTATGTGTAAGATCATGTGTAATTATTGTATTTCTTTTGTTTTTTCAGTAAATGATTTTAAGAGTTTCCTGATTTATTAGTGGGAATCACACTAATGGAAGCTCAGGGTACAGTTGTAGACATGTAGTCACCTACAGAGGTTATTTCTTGAACTATGAGAGTAATTGTTGCAACTTTCTCTTGAGGAACCTCATCTGCTAGTACAGAGAAGAGGTCGGGGGCAACGATGCTGCCCAGGGAAGCAATTGGTACATCTGAAAAAAGTGAGGTTCAGAAAATAATTTCCCAAAGGTCACATAAGCAATAACTAGCAAAAGCAATATTCAAACCCAGGTATGAAGAGTTTAAATCCATTCCTCTTCCCACTACCAGCTTTCCATATATTCTGAAAGTTGGATAAATCTGCAGGATTTATTGAGAAACTGTCAATACTTAAAAAATATTATTTATTGAAAAAATTGGAATTTATCTAATTTTCTTTTTCTTAGGCACATTATCTAAAATCTTATATTTGGTCCAATTGAAAAAAAAAGTTTCTCTTGTGTTTTGTTCATTTGGACTTAGTAATTCCAGAAGTATGGGAGGATACTTTGGCAGTAAGGTGCTAGCTGAATGATATGTGATAGTTATCTCCATATCAGATCAGTAGTTATATTTTCTGAATAGTTTAGAAAAACAAAAAAGGCAGTTTTTCTTTGAATGGCAGTATTTCTTTCACAAATATTTTTACCAGATAAGGGCATATCCAGTGTGCTGTGCTTAGGATTGCTCTGTAATGTGGAGAATCAAATTAATATCTAATCTTGCTATTGAGCCAGCACAAAAAGGTTTTATAGCAAGAAAAAGAAAATAATGTTAGTGACAACTATCCTCTTTCAGTTCTGAAAAGCCCTTTAATGTCAACAGCCTTCTAAATGTCTTTTGTTTTACACAGTTTTAATTGTTTCTATGAAAGTTGAACAAACAGGAAGAAAAGTCAATATTTATGAGCTCTTAGGGCTCTAAAACAAACTGACAAAAACAAGAATAGATATAACTTCCTCTTAACTTTCAGGAGTCTTACAACCTTTCTCTTAACAACAATCTATGTTAGCATCTATGCCCCTGGTCCACCAATACTCATAGTCATATCTAAAGTTATGCCTTCTTACCACCCTGAGTACATCTGTCTGCTCCTGACTGTCTTGGAATAACTTTTCCCAAGTACAAGTAGGGGGTGCCCATCTGTGGGAGAAAAGGTGGAGAGAAAAGGTAAGAAGGAAGAGGGCAGAAGTTTGCGGGCATATATACACACGTGGTGATGGTGGATAGGACAGGAATAATGATCCCACAATATAAGGAAAGGAAGGAAAAAGCACTTGTTAATCACCTATTATGTTCCAGACAGTATACTAAGAACTTTACATTTATTATTTCATTTGGTTCTCACAATAACCTTGGGATGTAGATGCTACTATTATTCCTATCTTACACTTTGGGCAACTGAGGCAAACAGAGGTTAAGTGACTTGGTATGTGATCACACAGCCGGTGAATGTCTGAGACTAAATTTGTATGACAGTGTCTGTAAGTCTAGATTCAGATTTTTATCCACCATGTCACCTAGATGCTCCTGAAGATTAGAAGGAGTGGTCAAACATAAAGGAGAACCTCGATAGATCAATTGGACAAAAATCCAAGAGAGATAGCGTCCAAAGAGAATGAGTGGTCAACAGCATCAAAGTTTGCAAAGGGAAGTGGTAGCAAGGTAGCAAGTACTTATGAATACCTACTATGTGTCAGGCACTTCAATTAGCACTGAGGAAATAAATACTAAAGGAAAGATAAAGAAAGCCTTTAAGGAGCTAACATTTTCTTGGGGTACCAAAAGACGCGAATGACAACTGAAGAAGAAGATTGGTTGGTGGTTACCCTTCTTTTTTGAAGAGGACCAAAATGACACCACGATGATAAACTGAAGTGTCAGCATGTCCAGCTCTGGTGGATCAGACCAATAAGATCTCAGAATACTCTACCACAGTTTGGACACAGATAGTCTGTATGAATTTTGGGGGCGGATACTCCAAATTTGGGCATCCTACATTTCCTTTGTGGTGGCTCAATTCTGCTTTGCTCATAGAGCACAGCACCCTTTCTGATTACAGAGTAGAGGAAGAATGCAGTGGGTTCATAGTGTCAAAGTCAGGAAATTCAGAAGCAGAGCCAGGAAACAAATGAAGACTGATTGGCCAAAACCCCTTCCAAAACTGGGGATGCTGGGAGGAACTCAAAAATGAGAGAAAGGAGCTGGTTATAGCAGGAAGATGTGCCAGGGTGAGAAGGCTGCAGGGGTGAAAAGGCTTTTCAGAGTGACACAGCCCTGGTGTGGAGGAAAGGTCCAGGGAGAGGTGGCAGCTCTGACATCGTAGTGAAGTAAGGAAAGTCAGAAGCAGAGCCTGGAGGGGAATGCAAAGAGGTCAAAAAGCATGAGGATGAGACGAAGCCATTGATTTTGTCAAGGATGGAATCTTTAGTATGTCTGAAAAGGGCAGTTTCAACTGACTGATAATATCAGAAGTAGGATTTCAAGAAGCTGAGAAGAAAACAAAAAGGAGTCAGTGGATATAAACAGTTTTTTATTTTATTTTACTTTTTAAAGCATTCTTTCTGCCAAAAGGAAAGGTATCAAATTATATCAAGAAAAAGAGATTTTTGAACATGTTTGGGAGGAAAGAGTAAGGATGTAGGGAGAACTTGACAAATAGAGAGAAGTGGATGGGTGAATTGGGATGAAATTTCTGGAAGAGAGGGAGGGGATGGGATGAAAGGCAGAAATAGGAGTGGTGTTGGTTTGGATAAGGGCGACCTCTTCATCAGAGAATGGAACAAAATCAGATAGGTCAAGGAAGGCCAACAGGTTCTGAGATGTAGAAAAGGGAAGATCAGGGAATATAACACAGTGAAATGTAAAATCTACTATCTCAGGGTGAAGAAGGAAGCAGAAGGAGATCATGTGAAAGGCCTAATGATACAAGAAAAAGCTCGGAGGAATTACTATTAGGAGGGAGAGTTAATTTGAGAAAAGAATTGCCTCACTGCAGTGACAGATGAGATTAAATAATATGAATTTGTAGTGAATCCAGTTTGTTAATCAACTCACTTCTTCCTGAACCATTGAATGAAGGTTAAGATTGTGAAGAAAGGAAACTGAAGCCTAAGTAGAGTTGATGATCTGGTGGATGGAGGGATTGTAGGTCACAATGAAGACAAAGATTAGTTAGGGAGCATTGTCGTATGTGGAAGGTTCCTCAGAATTTTGTTAGAGTACAAACATTATGGTCATATAGGGAGTTAAAACTCTATTTAATGGAACAGGACATTGAAGTATCAGTCAGCAGTCAGTGAACAAGCATTTATTAAGCACTTACTGTGTGTCAAACGTTATGCTAACAATAATAATTATGCAAACATAAATACAAAGAAATGCAAAAGAAAGTGTAATAGTGAGATCAAAGGTGTAACAATCCTTGTGTGTGGATGTGCTGAAATGAATATGTAGGTCACGAGAGTTGAAGAGATTAATGAACTGGTAAGCCAGGATATTAATTTTCCCCACTCACAATATGCCATCTCCTATCTCCTTTACTTTACCATGCCTAAAAAGGTCTCCTTCCTCACCTCCACTCTTTGAGTCCCTAACTTCTTTCAAGTGATATTGAGATTTGTGATCCTGGAGGAGTCCCTGAACTTTTCTACACTTTAGTCTCCTCATCTCTAGAATGGTAATAATAATAGCACCTACCTCTCCTGGCTGTTGTGAAGATCAAATAAGATAGTATTGGTAAAGCATTGGGCACAATGCCTGGCAAATTGTTGACACATAATTAATATTTTCTTGCCTTCCTTCTTTGCTTCCTTCCAACTGCCACTTCCTACCAGACTACTTCCGATTCGAGTCATTAATGTCATGCCATGCCTCAGAAACTACTTTGTATATATTTTATACATGTGTATTAGTGTATATGCTCCTTTCACTTAAGAGGTAAGATCTTTCAAATCAGGGAATATTTTTGATTTTGTCTTTATATCGCCAGGTCCTAACTCAATGACTGGCAAACAGAAACTTAAGAAGTGCATATTGAATTCAATTAAATTTCTGTTTTCTATGGTCATCCTGTATTTTTCACTTCTAAGTAATCTCTCGGGCCATTTCCCATGCCTGACACCTACTCGATCATCTCATTCTACTGATTCATTCTCTTTCTTTAAGGCCCAATCAAGAGTTACTGCTTTATGTAGCTTCCCCTGGTCCCCCCGGTCAACATGATTTCTCACTCTCAAAATTTTATTAATTGTTTGATCAGTCAAAACAGATTAATTAAGCATTTGTTACGTGCCAGTCACCATACTAGGTATGGGAATACAAAGAAAGACAACAAACATGGCTCTTACCCTCTAGAAACTTACAATCTAATAGGGAAAGTAACATGCAAAAATATTGCATAATGCATATACACACCTGTGCCTGTGTATGTATATATACAGAGAGAGAGAGAGAGAGAGAGAGAGAGAGAGAGAGAGAGAGAGAGAGAGGGAGAGAGAGAGAGAGAGAGAGAGAGAAAGAGAGAAGAAAGAAACACAGACATATAGAAAAAAGGATTACATATTTATATCTACACATATATGATAAATGTAGGTGTCATTGCTATAGATATAGATAATTCCTTATTCAAAGACCCTGTGGGGAAGGTAATATAAAAGCATTATTATATCCATTCTACAGGTGAGGACACAGAGAGGTGAAGTGACTTTCTTATGACAACACAGCACTAGACCATCAGAGTTGACTCCCAGTGCTGATTCCATTACGTCAAACTGTCTAACTTAAGTTTGCTTGTTGATGTGATGGCAGAATAGCTGAACACATTCCTATTTTCTGGTAGACATTGGTGTTATAAGACTTTGCTTTGGAAGGAGAAGGGTCTATCTTTTGGTATAGAAAAGTATCCTGAGTCTGAAGAATAAATATTTGAAAGATTAAGGACCAGGATGAATAGATTTTTATGGTAATAAAAATGAACATGGCACAGAGTAGGAGATGTAAGGTCTGCCCTTGTCTAAAAATCTTTCCTTAGGACCAAGGGGTTTTAATTTTAGAGCTGGAAAGCATCTTAGGAGTCACCTAGTCCAATCCCTTCATTTCACAGTTCAGGAAACAGAGGATCACTAAGATGAAAAGGCTTGCTCAATGATGCAAAAGTTGTAGGAATCAGAGACTATAGATTTGAACCCAGATGCCAAGGGGTCCACATGCCAAGCTTTCCCCTGCACCATACACTGCACAGTCTCCTTATTCCCATCATCTTGGTTTTAGATTGTTTTATTTACAGAGACAGGTCCTAGGAAGCACGTCTTTTCCATTGTTTAATTCTGATACTTTTTGTTTGATTAATATTTACCTTCTCCAAGTAGTTTTTACATTTTAAAGTGGTTCGAATGAACAGAAATTCAAAGCAATTATTCTCAAATAGTGAAATTCCTGGCAGTTTATCTATCTGGGAAATACTTTTGGAAGAAAAGACCTTTCTCATATTCAGTATGCATCACTATCTTTTCTCATGCTATTCTTAACGACTATAATACTCTTCCCACTCCTCTTTACCTGATGAGTTGCTGTCTGTGCTTTAAAGCACAAATGAAATCCATCTTCACCCAGCACAGCTTCCCTGATCCCCCAGTTTATAATGACATCCCCCCGGAACCACATCTAGCACTTGGTTTTGGATTTGTCTAACATACCTATCAGATATGATTTTGTTTGCATTTTACCCCGATTGAGAGACACCAAATTCCAAAAGGTCAGGAACTGGGTCAGATCTAAACTTGATATCTCTCTCAGCAGCTAGTATACTGAACTTCCCAGAGCAGGGGATTGGAAAATGTTTATCCAAAATATTCAAAATGATTGGATATTTGGAAAGCATAGGGTCCTTGCTCTCTCTCTCTGTCTCTTTCTGTCTCTCTCTCTCTCTGTCTTTCTCTCTCTCTCTGTCTCTCTCTCTGTGTCTCTCTCTCTGTCTCTCTCTCTCTCCTAACTTCTCAGTTGCTCAAACTACTCAATTCCCTTGACCTACTCTTCCATTTCACTTTAGCTTCACATGGAGATACTCACATCCTCAATCTTGCCTTCACCCACAAGTGACCCATTTTCAAAATTTAATGGCCTCTTCTCAATCTACATCCTTCTTGACCTTTCTATGATATTTGGCATTTCTAATTACTCTCCTCCAATATATACTTTCCTCCATATGCTTTAATGATACTGCTCTCCCTTACTTCTCCTGCAACGTATTTGACTATTCCTTCTAAATTTCCTTTTTTGGATCTTCATCCAGGTCTTTCCCATTAACCATAGGTTTCTACCAATAATCTGTCCTGTCTCTACTTGTCTTCTTTATTTTATCTCACTTGGTGACTTAAACAGTTCTCATGGTTTCAATTATTATCTTTATGTAGATGAGTCTCAAATCTATTTATCAAGCCTCTCTGTTGAAATCTAGTCATACATCACCAGCTACCTATTAGCCACATCAATGGATTACAGAATTCAAAAACAAAATCAAAGGAAACTCAGGATCTTTACCTTGGGTCTAGGATATTGTTGAGATTCCTTCCACCTTAGATTCTGTGATAAAACTAGCATTTATATAGAAAGTTAAGTTTTTTACCAAACTGTAAACAGTTAAGCAGAGGATGCTATCATGCACTTTTTTTGTCAGTTGCGAATTTCTGTCACTGATGATGATATCTGATGTACTGAATTTACTATGGATTTTCAGTATTGATCATGTAACAAAGGACTGCATTTCCTAAGATGTAAGGATGAAATCCATGTTTTCTCTTGTTCTGAATAACAATCTTCACATCAATTATTTATTAGAGCCAATTAAGAAACATATAAAATAATGAAGTCATTAAACAAAGTGTCATAAAATGTGATCAAATCATAGTTATCATAATAATGATGATAACAATAATAACATATATTTGTGCCACACTTTAAAGTTTGTGAAAAGTTTTCCCTACAACAATCCCGTGGCAGAGGCAGAAAAGGGCAAGTGCTGCTCCCATTCAGTTCACCTTCCAACATTTTGAGAATGCTTTTCTTTTTAAAGGTTTTGAATCTTTTGTCTTTTCCTTCCATCCATATCTCTACCCTCCACTCCACCCCCAATACAATATAGCTATTATTCACTACTTTATATTTGTCTAGAAGGAAGAAATTTTCCACTGGGTATGGCAATAGAAATTGAGACAGTAAAAGAACCAATCAAGAGTTATATACCCTCATAATCCCTCAGCTTTGCACCCTCCTTCAGCCAAAATGAAGGAAAATATTAGTTTTCCCATGACCAAAGAGGTGGAAGATGTCAACTCAACTCTAATACTTTCTTTGTGCTTTGATTTTTAAGGTAAATTAATCATAGATAAATGGCAGACACCAAGCAACCTCAATAAAATTTATTTCAATGAACTACAAGGCAGAAGTCCTGAATTTGAGCCTCTGCTGCCATTTAGTATTTCTATCACCTTATATAGTCATTTTAAGCCTTAAGTTCTTCATCTACAAAGTGGGAAAAAATACTTATGTAAGGGCTACTGTGAAAATGAAGTGAGATAATGGAAATGAAAGCACTCAATAACCCTAACGAACTTCACAAATGTAGAATGTTCATTGTGAGGTGGCCACCTATGATTGACTTAGCTCTTCTTAGCAATACAATGATCCAAGATAAGTAAAGGATTCATGATAGAAAATGCTATCCACTTCCAGAGAAAGAAGTGATGGAGTCTGAATGCACATGAAAGCATACTGTTTCCATTTTTTTCATGCTTTTTTTTTTTTGCTTTTCTTCTATTTCTTCTTTTATAAAATGACTAATAGGCAAGTATGTTTTACATGATTGTACATATATCACCTATGTCATATTGTTTACCATATTAAGGAGGGCAGAGGGGAAGGAGGGAGAAAACTTGGTACCCAAAATTTTATATAAGAATATTAAAATTGTCTTTACATGTAATTGGAAAAAAATAAATTAGTATTTAAAATGAGGAATATGTAGATAAAAACAAACAAACGTAAGTTGTTGTTATGGTATTTACAATCCAGTGTTTCTCTTATTTTTCCCGTTATCTTGTATTGATGAGATATATCCAAATGATCCCTTCAGAGTTATGAATCCACCTTTTATATTGGGTGCTACCTTTCACTATGTACCCTTCAAAATATTTCTTTCTCATTTTCAACCCTAATAACTATACTACCGCTAAGTGCTTTAAATTATTCTAACCAAAGAATTACAAATGTATTTTGAGTTTTATTTGTAACTCCTTCATTATTATGAGGAGAAATATTAATTTTCATTATACTAGAGGGATAACATCTAAAATTGTGGTTTTAAGTTTAACATCCGGATCAGTATTCCCCTAAATGAATAAATAGTATAGAATTTTTTACATGCTTACTATGTAATAAATACTTTTGTTAAGCACCAAGGCTAGAAAAACTAGACAAACTTTATGTTCACAGAACTCACACTCTATTTGAGGGAGGCATGCTGTGTAAGAAAATTTAGCTTTGAGGTACACAGAAAAGCCTGGAAGTCCTGTAGATGCATTGGCAGAGCATACGGCAGTCTTAGGACCTGAAAGGCATTATAGTAGGGTGAATAGTAAGTCCTAGAGAAGCTTAGGACACAGTGACAAAAGAGACGATAACACCTACAGGGATTATCTCCTATCAGAAGGATTTTGGTTACTGAAACTTTGCTCATCTGAGTGGTTTGAGCAGTCATGACTGCCCCACAGGGCGGGTGTCTGCCTACCGTCACTGTGAAGTGGAGAATGAACAGGAGATTCCAACCAGAATAGGAATACCGGGTTCTCTTATGCAAGGAGGAAAAGACAGTTATTTTTGAAAGTAATTGTGTTGGTTATTCTTAGAACTTAAATTCAAGAGAAACCTAGACGATGGTCCTATTCATGCCTCTGAGTAGACTGGCATAGTAACGTTATTTATTAACCATTCGGTATCTATCTATTGGTTTGCAATGGAACTACGATAAGTAGAAATGGTCAGTGAAGAAGTTGATTTGCAGAATCAATTTAGCATAGTTTGCATAATTATGAATTGGTCTATTAACTAAAGTATGCATTATAATAATGCATACATACATGGTTTTTGCTATGATATATTTCATATTTAATTCTTCTTTGTTATTAACCTGGACCTGTGATCTTTCACAAACTCAATTTGTTCCAGTTGGGTCTTATTAATGCTTTTTAAAAAATTTTTACCTTTTAAATATTTTTGGCTTGGCTAATACCTACTAGTTGTAGGGCCTCCCCTCAGGCTCATCTCACATCCATCTCAATACTTGTCCTCTTACTTGTGCTTATCTACCTTCCCTTCTTAATCCAATTCTGAAGTGCAATCCAAGAGAAAATAAAAAACTCCAAAGGGGACAAATTTCTATCTCATTCTCTTAAAAATATTATATGTTATGATATAGAGGAATTGTCTGTCATCTCAGGGGAAGCATATTTTGATACTCTCAAGGTAGAAATAAAAGAATGTTGTGCAATGTACCTGAATTTATTATCAATGGTCCTTGAATTTTCCTGTGTTGTCTTTTAGAATATAATTAGTCAATAAATGCTTTATTAAGTGCCTACTGTATATAAGACAATTTATTAGACTTTGGGAAAGATACACAGTTTCATATTTTCATCATTCTTGCTTACGAGGTGTTTATAGTCTACAAGGTTGTTAAGACAGCATGCATAGCTACAACACACAAGATTATAAGACAGTGTTATTAGCACAATACAAGATAAAATCCTATAGGAGGCCTGAGAGGTGAGGATATTATAACCAATAAAGGAAGTATTTTGTGGATAAGATGGCAGTTGAATTTGGATTTAAAGTATAAGTAGCAATTGTGTGGGGAAAAAGGATAGGACAATCATTCTGGTTACCACGAATGACATAAGCAAAGGCAAGGAAGTAGGGGAGAGCCTTAATCACAAGGATTTTCTCTTACTGACTATTCATGAATTATAGGAGATCAAATCAGTCAATACTTGAAAAAATTAATTCAGGCTATCTAGTGGAAGGTCAAGTACTGAAGCTGAAGTGTAAATGCTTTGGCCACATAATGAGAAGGCAGGACTCATTGGAAAAACCCTGATGTTGCAAAACATTGAAGGCAAAAGGAAAAGGGAAATGCAGGGGATGAGATGGATAGAGAGTGTCAAGGAAACAATGAACATGAACTTGAGAAATAGTGAAGGAGAGGACTGGCGTGAAGAATCAGAAATAACTGAATGACTGAACAGCAAGAAAACTTTTATGCAATCTTTATAAGAACAATATAAGAACTTATAACAGTATTAAAATCTAGAAAATTTTTGTTTTTAGCAAATGGGAATGGGAAGGGAGAGGAGGGGAGGAAGACCACTGAAACCCAAAGTTCATATTGCTTCCCATAAGGGACTCAAAACATGTACTTGTGGGATGTAATGTTGTTTTCTGTTTCCAGGACCTTTGTTTTTATTTCACTGATGTTTCAAAGAGTTCACTTGACAGATTTGAGATCAGTAGTAAATGTGTCACTTCAAGAGGGGATGGTGACAAGAAGGAGCACTTCCTAATTTATTCATGAACTCCTTTCTTTATCTGTCAATTCAATTTATTTGGTCCATTCTTCTTTGGTGAAAGTAGTGAAAGGAAAAAAAAGGTTAATCTCAACCTTGCAGGTAGAAGAAAAGAAAAAGAAGAAAAAGAAAGCTGATAGTCGACCCAAGGACTTCAGGAAAAGTTGGGATATTTCTGATCACAAGAGAAAGGAACCAGTGATTGATATTTGTCAGAGCTATTTCACTCTGAGTTGTTATAGATGCCACAACACCAGAGGGTAGCTAGCAGTCAAAGACAGGTATTTACTGGATGTTTTCTAATATATTTAATCTAAGCAATAACCTGACTTTTCACTCTTACTCTGGATAGAAATATTCCTACAGCTCTTGCTCCGCTCTAAAATTGATACCCAAAATCAAGTCAAGCATGCTAACCTTTAGATTGTATTTTATGTAAAATTTTAGGATTTCTCAGTGTTTCCTAATATCTTATAGTTTTTTTCCCCCAAGATAAGAGGGAAATTCAAGGCTTTCAAAATAATGTATTCACTTCAGACCACAAATATTCCACTTTGCCTAGTTATTCCTGGTGACAAACACTGGCATTTGATTTCTACTTTCAAAAAGTGAATTTATATTCCACAGATATAATTGACCTAAAACTTTTAGTATTGTTTATCTGTCATACACACACACACACACACAAATATAATGCATATATGCATGTATGTACACATATATATTATTGCACAGAAAACTTAGAAATTTATTACTATGGGAAAGCATGGATCCCTCCAAGAGTTCAGTGTGGAAGGATTTTTGTTTTTGTTTTGCTGTCTGCCTAGACCTAACAGAAAGTTAAGAAATATATTTAGAAAGCATATTAGGTAAAGAAAATGTTTGTTCTGTGACCTCTTCTTGTTACTGAGAGTTCATGGGTCGAGTAACAATAGACTGGACTAGGGTCTTAGCATCATGGCTATGAATGAAATCTTTCTAAAATCTTGGCAGTAAGTGTATTCTCCCCCACCTTGGAAGTCTTCATTGAGGTGCACATGAATAGAGCAGGGGCTAGTGTGTACTAAAGAAAGTCAGTCTTTCAGGACCACTGAATTGGATCTCAGAAACTCAGCTGCCCAAAGCAATAATTTTCTTTATAAATCTATTATTTTGTCATCATAACAGATGCTCATCCTATGCATTCTGACCTGAAGCCCTTGCCCATTTATAATTTTATAGAGATCTTGTTCCATATCAAGTGATCTGTGTTGCCTACTACTACAAGTGATTGGCTGTGTAAAAAAAAAAAGATGAATATAATTTGCTTCCAAGAAAACTCAGACTTGAAGCAGGAGTGATTCAATCATTTATTTATCTTATTTATAAATTTAATATTGCAAGTTATTGAGCCAGTTCAGGGAGACACACTACCACTTTGAAGATTGCTTGTCCTCAACTGAATCGACTCAGTGGTGTCAATCATATTTTCAAAGTGTTTTGATGAAAGGATAATGGAACCAAAGCAAGACACTTTATTATATATCAGTACATCAGTGAGCACAACTGAGCTTATATCCAAGAAGCCCATGCTTGGACTGAGTTCTGAGCATCTAGGATCCAAGGAAGGATAAGTCTTGAGAGGTGACCAGGAGCTAATATATTAACAATATTTATTGAGTTTGCCATTAGTTCAACATTATACTAGGCTCTTCAAGTACTTTTTGGAGAAATTAAAGACACAATCTTTGTCTCTGAGTAGCTTACAGACTAATAGGTTTGACAGGATAAAAGTGGAGGAAAGAATTTGTCTTTGTTTTCATATGCATATTTATATGTAGATGGATCCACAGACTCATCTATATTGGTATTATAACAGGTACACACTGACATCCATCCTTGGTTAATTTGTTTCCTATAGCCCCACGACCATGCTCATCTCTTGTCAGTCTGCTGGTAATGAACTTCTCTACTAGTTAGCTAGGCAGGTCCTTGGATAGATAATATAGTCCAGGATAACATTCCAAGTCTTTCTAACGTCATAGAACCTATCAGAACTTTCCTTCTGCTGATGTAATCTTCAAGAGTTTGGGGTCAGTTCAAGACCAAGATGAGACTTCATAATAACAAATGAATATGGTAGACCACTAACCTTGTGAATTCTAAGAAGGATCAGAGATGGCTGCAATTGATCAGGAAAAACTTCATGGAGGAAATACATTTGTAAAAGTCTTTTGAAGAAAAGAATAGGATCTATAATAGAGAAAAGAAATAATATTATGTGGAAGAAACGAATGCCCAAATTTATAGACTGCATACAAGCAAGCTGTATGCAAGACTTTTAATAACAGATTCACTGGATTGGAATGGAGGATGTTGTGAGGACTATGAGTAATAAAAGATGGGGTTTCAGTAAGAACAAGAGGGTACTGAGGCTTCCTGCTAGGAACGCTGAACAGTGACCCAACATATAAGTTGTTACTGCTTTATTCTGTCTCTTAATCAAAAAATGCAAAAATGCAGATTTAGAAGGGCCTTTAAAGTCTTTTATCAAACCTGAACAAGTATCCCCTGTACAGACTAACCCAATAAGTGGTTAGCCACTTATATTTGAAAACCTCCAGCCTTGGGAAGCTCAAGCCCGGTATCTAGGTAATCCATTCCATTCCAATTTTGAATAATTTTAATTGGTAAGAATTTTTTTCCTTTCATTGAGCCTAGGCTCAATATTTTGAATGGATACAAAACAAAATAATGGTGCTAACAGCTTACATACTCTTATTTTTTGAAGATAAAGATTTTGTTACCTTTATTGTCAGTGACACAAAATTGCTGAATTGTATTGTATTGTTTTCAGTTCACTATAATCCCAACTCCTTTCAACTGAGAATGTATCATCTTATCAACATTTTGTGCTATGAGAATATCTAACCTAAGAACAAGACAATATTTAATCCTATTAAATTTCATTCTGTATGATCTTTGTGTGGTTGGTGTCCCAGAAGGTGAAGGTATTCCAGATGCTTTATCATGCTAAAAAGCTTTGGCATTCTTTAGAGAGACACTATGGCAAAATGTGGAATAAAATGGTCTTCAGATCAGAAGGTCTGACTTCCTACTTCAGCTGCTTACCATCTGTATGACTTTTGTCAAGTAATTTAACTGGTTTGCATCTCAGTTTCCTCATTTCTAAAATGAGGAAGTTGAATCAGATGACTTCCAACTTACTTTCCAACTTGAAATTTATGCTCCTACATTCCAAAGAATGCTAATATCCTTTCTTTATGAGGTTCACAATGTAGAATGCCAACATACCAATAAAAGAAAATATTAGGAATTGTGTAATTACATTTCTACTGACCTCTCTCAGGTGAATCCCTATCTCATGTTATGTGGGTAGTCTTTCAGTGATACAAATTGCAAAACACTCATTTCCATTCATTCTGGGAAATTTTCATCCATCGTCTCCCTAACTCCTACCTAGAAAATCTACCTTATAAGTAAAAGGTCATCTCATAGAGCTTTGAACATTCTATTGGTATTAATGGTACATTCAGGTAGAACATGTGCTATTCTTCACTCTCATTATATTATTAATTAATCTTTGTTTCATATACTAATTTATATTTCACTGTATTTTATCTAGCACAATGCTTTACAATAAAAATTAATAATTTATTAGGTACCTACTATGTGCCAGGCATGTAAGAGACACACATTAAGTTCTTTTTAAATTGAATTATAGGAGTGAATGAATAGTGAACTAAGTAAAAAAAAAAATAGTACAATCACCATATTTAGACCTAATCTAATAAAATAGTTAGGATGGTTTCTTTAAAGGAGTTATGTGGTGGTTTAACTTCAGTCTTGGATCTTTTTATAGAAAAACCCCAATCTAAAGCATTGTGATCCATATTTACTCGCGAATGGAATGTATTTGAAATAGGCATGCTGTTCTGCCTGTGGAAGAATGTTTAGAATTGATTTGTAATTGCAGTGACTGTTGAATTAGAAATATTAGCAATAGAAAATGCCAACAGGGAAACCAAGTACATATACCTGTCAAGAAAAAATGATACAAAGACAAATAGAAATTTTAATTAGAGTACAGGGGGAAAGTACAAGTTCATTAACTTTAAAAGACATAGCAAATACTTTAAGTAAGAGTAACTCAGCCTACAGCTAACAGTATGCAAATATTCAGCTCCCCTGTTGTTTTAACTATACAAAGAGAAGCATTTCCAGAATTATTTTGCAAAAGTCAAAATTATCACTGAAAATTAAACATAGAATTCATAGAGTTGAAGGAAAAAAAGCATCCCTTCCACCAGTTTTAAAAGTAAAAGAGCTAAGGATATATGCCAAGGTTGCTTCTTCTATAACCTTGGTCAAGTGACTTGGTTTCTTTCCCTCAGCTGCTTTATCTTTAAAATAAGAGTGTTGGGCTAGATGCTTTGGAAGCTCTCTTCCACCTCCAGAAATATAAGAAAAGAATTCTTTGACCTCATGATTACTTTGACTTTTAAGTTCTGTTGTCTATCATGCAGACATTAGCCTAGTTACTATTGGAGATTCTCATTGCAAAGTTGCCTACAAGATGATCACATTTTCAGAAACATCTACTTTTGAGGGCTATCTATGAAGAAAGAAAGGGTTCCAAATGTTTGGATAAAAAGGATATCCTTACAAAATCATTGAATACTTCTTCAGAATTTCATATTTTTATTTTTTTAAAAAATATTTTATTTTAAAAACCATCTTTATTTTGCCAACTATAAGTGACAATAAATATTACATACATACACATACATGTGTGTGTGTGTGTGTGTGATAAGATTAATTGACAAAGACAAAGGAGTTGTGGTGCTCTGCTGATGAGTTCCATCCATAGCTTCACATAGGTTACAGAGTTTCCCCAAGACTCAGTGTTCTCATCCATAAATTGAGGACAATTTTATTTGTATTACCTTCTTTTTTCAGAATTGTTGTAAACAGTAATGACAAAATGTTCAAAAAATACTTTTTAGATGTAATGTGTAAAATGTAAAATGTTCAAAAATATTTTCAAATGTAAAGTGTAAAATATTGACTCATTATGTACATTTTATTTTAGTGGAAAATTTCCCAGCAATTAATATTTTAGACCTTCCCCATTCATAATCATAACAATGACAAAGGCCTATACAAATGGTCAGCCAGGAATCTAGTGTGGTGCTAGCAAAGAAATATTATAATAAAATTAACAGCGTAGATAGGGTTGCATTTTGTTCTCTATCATTTGTAGAAGGAACTTAAAGAAAATTATTCACCAGCCAAGCCCTCCCTAGTTCAGTTTTCTCATAATGAAATAATGTAATTCAATAGTATAAAACAAACAACGATAGTCAAGAAGTCCAGTAAAATTATTTCTGCTACCTACACAGAAAGTGAAGTTGATTACTTTAACTACTAGCATACGTATAAAATATACACTTGAGAGAATAGAGGACAGCTGGGGATAAATAGGTGAAATGGGAAAGATGGGGCTCATGACAAGAAATAGAATATTTATATGACAATGGGAATCAGTCAGCCATGTAACTTTGAAAACAGTACGGCTACAGATTTTAGCAGCAAATCAATGGTCTATGTCTTCAGTCATTCCAGTCTAACATGATTTAGTCAATAGATGTAATGCTCGATATAAAGCAGAATACATTGAAGGTTCAAATTTTACCTTTCCCACTAACTATCTATGAGGTCAAGGCACCTATGTTCTTGGAATCTGAGGGTTTTTTTTTTTAAATTTTGTTTGTTTTGGTTTTCATCTGATAAATAGTAGCTCACATTTATAGAGAGTTTTGTATTAAAAATGCTTTATGAGTATTGCCTTTTTTGAGTTTCATAATGATGCTGTGAGGCAGACTAAGAAGGAATTACCATCCTCATTTTATTGAGGAGAGGTTAAAGTCAATGTATTATTAGTCAACTGTCAACAAGCTTCCCATGTGCCAAGAACTGTGCTAAGCACTGGAGATTTAATGAAATTTAAAAATATTTCCAGCACTCAAGAAGTTCATAATCTAATGGGGAGACAACTTGCTATGTATAAACAAGGCATTATAAATGGAATCTCAAAGGGAAAGCATGTCTCCTTTAGAAGTTGTTATTTGAGTTGAGTACTGAAAGAAGTCAAGGGATCCAGGAGGCAGAGATGAGGAAGGAGAGCATTTCACTCAAGTTAAAAAGATTTAGAATCAGAAGCTGGAGTGTTATCTGTGAGGAAAAGAAAGGAGGTCAGCGAAGATGCATTACTCAGTGTGTAAAGTGTAAGAAGGCTGAAGAAACAGAAAGGGACCTGGTTGTTAAGTTTACAAGTTTACCAAAGTTAGCCAGGTTTCCCAAGTCTACAGGACATCTGGATTAAGATGACCAATAGGCAGTTGGTGAGGGGAGACTGGAGGGGGGGGAGGAAGTAGCACTGAACAAATATATCTGAGAATCACATGTACAGAGATGATACTTGAACTCAAAGGACTTGCCCAAGTTCACATAATGCTATGTGAAATTATGACAAAATTAAGAGGTGATAGGGACCTGAACTAAGAGCCTGGTAGTGTGGATGATGAAGTTGAAATGGATGGGAGATATATTATGGAGACAGAGCCAACAGGACTTGGCAACTTATTGGATATGTGAGTATAAAAAGGGAAAAATATAAATGGAAGATAGTGAGCCTAAGTAGTAGGTAGAGTCAAGTACAAATAAAGAAGCTGAGAAAAAAGCATAGGTTAGAGTGGAGAGATGATTTCAACTCACTGAGTTTTAAGGGATAGTAGAGTATCTCAGTGGAGGTTATGCTGACAAATACAAATCAGGAATTGGAGTTTAGAGAAAAGATGGGAATGAATGAATTTTTGGTCATTTGCATAAAGGTAAAAAGTGAAAGTGGGTGAGATCACCAAATGAGAGAGTATATTCAAAGAGAAGATGAACATGTAGAACAAATCATTGAGGGCACTTATACTTAGGGTACTAGCATTACAGTGAACCAGTAAAGAGACTAAGACAAACAGTTACATAAATAAGGGAAGAATATGGAGTGAAAATATTGAGGAGACACTGGTCAACAGTGTAAGATGATACAGAAAGTTCAAAATGGAAAAAAGATGAAGAAAGAACCATGGATCTGCGAGTTAAAAGGAAGCATAGAAATAACAAAGCATTTATGAAGCACCTACTTTGTGCCAGACACTGTTGATGAAACAAAGGCAAAATATAATCTTAGTTTTCAAGGACCTCACAGTCTAATGGGGCAAGTAGTGTGCAAACAATGATATATAAATAAGACAGATATATGGAAACTAGGAGGAAGTGGTAGAGAACTCTAAGCATGGGGAACAGTCATCAAGAGGGGATATGGAATATACTATTCAAGGGACAAAAAGGAGGTCAGTGTCCCTAGATCACAGAGTCTTCAGGTGAGAGAGAGTAAGATATATAAAGACTGGGAGTGTAGAGTATGACAGGTATGAGGGGCTTTGGATGCGTAGAGGATGCATGAAGGTTTTATATATGATCATAGATAGAGAGCCACCGGAGTTTATTGAATATGGAGGTGACATGAAAGATTTTCACTTTGGGAAGACTAATTCAACAGTTGAGTGGAGTATGAATTGGCATGGGAAAAGGTGGTATGGAGGCCAACCAATAGGCCATTGCAATAGTCCAGACATGAAATAATAAGGCCTACTCCAAGGTGATGGTAGTGTGGAGAGAAGGATGTATATGCAAGAAAGGGTATAAAGAGAGAGTGAGTGAAAGAGAAATAGAAGAAGGATACTTCAGTTCCAAGTCTGGGAGGTTGGGAGGATGGTGGTATTCTTGAAAATAATAAGAATGTTTGGAAAGGGAAAAGATTTGGGAGGGAAGAACGTGAGTTTACTTTTGGATATGTTGAGTTTTCCAACATTTGTTTTATTTTTAATTTATGGAATAAAACAAGCATTTTCATAACATAGTATAATAAAAAAAGATGCTTGCATTTTGAGATTTTAAGATACTTATTGAATACCCAGGTAAGGTGTCCATCAAGTGTTGTATGTGTAACTATTGTGGTTAAGAGAGAGGTTAGAATTGAACAAGTAATGCTGAGATTTATCAGCATAGAGATTATAATTATATAAATATACAACTATAATTGCATAATTATGAAGCTGATGAGACCACTAGGGGAAATAGTATATAAAGAAAAGGAAAGAGGACCCAGGAAAGAGTACTAAGGGACACCCACCATTAACAAACATTATCCAGAGGAAGGCCAAACTAAGGAGATTGAGAAGTCATCAACCAGGAAGAGAACCAGGATAGAAAAGTGGCACAGAAATCGTAAGAAAAGATAATATCAAAGAAAAGATGGTAAACTGTGTCACATGTTTCAGAAGAGGTCAAGAGGGATGTGGACTGAGAGTATGTCATTAGATTTGGCAATTAAATTTCATTAGCAACTTTTTGGAGTAGTTTAAATTGAAGGATTAAGTCCAAAGAAAAAGACTGTAAAGTGTTAAGAGAGAGTGAGAGAAAAAAGTGGAGGTACTGAATGACAATGACCTTCTCAAAGAAGTTAGCCTCAAAAGGGAACAGATAGAGGATGACACCCATTGAAGATGGATGGATCAAGTGAGGATATTTTGGGAATGTTTGCAGGAAGTAAAGAGATGTGGGGTTATAAGGCAGACGGAGAGGTAGAATGGTATTTGATCAGATAGAGCTCTGGACCTGAAGTCAGGTAGATCTGAGTTCACTTCTGGTCTCAGAAACTGACTGTGTGGTACTGGGAAAGTCATGTAACTTCTGTTTGCCAGTTTCCTCAACTGCAAAATGTAGTTGATTACAGTATTCATCTTACACAGCCATTTAGCACACTACCCGGGACATAGTAGGCGTTTATTCCCACCTCCCCACTCCCATTAATAGCTGAAGAATGAATTCAGGCAGATTATTATTAGTCCTAGGGATCTGACCTGAGAGCTTCTCTCAGGAGGTTAGCTAAAGCTAGCAAAAGACCTATCTGCCCTTTCCCCAAGGGCAGGGAAGGAAATAAGTTTACAGGAGATTAAGGAAGCATATACACGAAAAGGTAGATTCTTCCTTCTAGCAGTGAAAAGGAAGAAAAATTAGAGCTACAGCTTGAGAGGGAAGCAAAGTCAAGGAAAGTTTTGGTTTTTAGACTCCTATACAGTTGTGTAGAAGTGGATAGTAGTGTGCCTGCCTCATGCTACTGCTTATCTCTCCAAGGTACGTTACTTATTTACTTAGGCTCTCTTACCTGTCCCTGTAGGTGGCGTTTGTTTGGAAGTTGGTGGGAATGGCTAGACCCTTCTTTATGGGAGTTATTTCCTTTGATGATGGCTTTGAAAGCTAGGCTGAAAGCAACTTTACCAAAAGGTGAATATATTCCTTAGGATAAAATATTATTTTAATTAAATCACCAGTGGAATGATTTCCTCAATTATAGATTTTCAGAATAAATAAATTTGCTCAGTCTTATTTTTCAAAGAAAAGATATTCTCTCATATGAATCTCCTCTTCCCTCTTCTTTCTCATCTCCCTCTACTATTTGTATGCATTTGTATCTAGGATTAAATTTGTGAAGTCTGGGATATCTACTTTGATCTTTGACCTTTTTCTACAAAGTTTTCTAAAAGCATCTCTCTCTGACACTAGACTGTCAGAATGAAATGACTTAAAATATTGTATATTTCATGGCACTACTCCTTTGAAGTCAGTACAAGTTATTTGTGAATTACCTTTCCATTTGAGTGAAAACAAATCTATCCTCTAGAAGAAGTTCTAAACAATATAGAAAAGGCAAGAATGAAGCAAACAAGCTAAACAGATCATATAAATAAAGAGGGAGTATGTCTATAATAGTTATTTTTAAACTGAGCTTAATTTTCCAAACTATCTTGAAAATAAGCAGAATTCGTATGATTTAGGCAGGGGTTTCTTGTTCACCTTTAGAGTCTTTCTACTTCAGTCAATCAATAAATCAATAAACAGTTCTTAAATGGTTACTATATTCTACATTCCTCTAGTGCTAAGTACTGGGGAAACAAAATAAAGTAAAAATATAGTCCTTGGCCTCAAGAAGCTTACAATCTAATCAGAGAAACAACAAATAAACAAATGCATATAATCAAGCTATATACAGGATAAATAGGAAATAATAATGGAAAGTACTAGAATTAAGAAGGGTTGGAAAAATCTTCCTGTAAAAAAGGAATTTTAATTGGTTCTTAAAGGGAGACAGGGAGTCAGTAGACAGAGTTGAGGAAGGAAACTGTTCCAGGTATGGGGTTCAAAGAAAATTGCAATAGTTGAAATATAGAGTGTCTTGTTCGTATAACAACCAGAAGGCCAGTAAGAAGCCTGGATAAGTAGAGGTGACTAGGTCATAAACGGCTTTGGATGCCAAACAGAGCATTTTGTATTTGATCCTGGAGGTGATAGGGAGTCATTGGAGTTTAATGAAAGAGTGACATGGTCAACCTGTATTTTAAGAAGATCATATTAGTAGCTAAAATGGAAGATGGATTGGAGTGAGGAGAGACTTGAGAAAGGATAACCCACTATCAGGCTATTAGAAAGGGTTTAGGAAGAACATTAACCAAGTGCAGCAAATTTAAAAGAAATTCAAATAGTCTTGATATGTTAAAGAAGAGGAGACTTGGCCTGAAGGGTAGGAGGGGCAAAATATAGCTTTTAAAAAAAAATTGTAAGAGCCTATTATATTTATTCTATGTTACCCTTTTGGGCAGAATTAGAAGGAATGAGTAGAAGTTGAAGAGTCTTAATATAAAGTCACATTGACTTATAATTTGATCCATTGCAAAATGAAATAGACTGAGGAAGAAATGAGTTCTCCCTCTTCAGAGGTCTTGATCAGGTGACTGAATAGTTATTTGTTGGGTATGTTACCTTATTGGTGTATGAATTGGATTATTACGGGCAAAGCAATGATAAGAACAAAAAATACAAATACAAAAGTGGAAAATCCCTTCCCCCCAAGGACCTTACATTCTTCAAATATTCAAAAATAATATAATGTACTTACAGAAAAAAATATTGAGTAATTGGGAAGGGAGATCTAATAACTGGAGGAATCCGGAAAGGATCCTTGAAGGAGACAACATTTGAACTGGGTCTTTAAGGAACCAACGATTCCCTTCCTTATAAAGGAGAATATTCTAAATCTGGGAGTAAGTTTATGCCAAAGCTTTGGAATTGGGAGATAAAATTTGCAAATAAATTTTGGAGATAACATTTTGCATGTAGGTTTCAGCAAATAGGTCAATTGGGATACATCAAAGGGCATGTGAAAAAGGAAATATAAAATCATATTGAAACAATAGACCAGAGCCACATAGTGAAGAGTTTTAAAAGGCAAATAGAGAAATCAATACATCATGCTAAAAGCAATGGAGGACCTGCATGGCTTCTTAATGATCCTCCCTAAATCTTAGGTATATCAGTTTAGCAGTTATGTGGAACATCAATGTAGAGAGACAAAGCTGCAGCAATTGCGATGGTACAAGAAACAAGTCAAGACCTCAACAAGGGTAACTGTGTTCTAAGAGGGGAGAAGAGGATAATTATGACAGATGTTGAGGAGATGGATAAGATTTTGAAAAGTATTAGAAATAGGAGAGGGGGGTACAAATGAATTTAAGATTCTGGATTACTCCTGGGTTGTGACAAAGGTGCCTTGAAGAGTCACTAAATGAAAGAGAGAAATTACTAATAGGGAAGGGTTGAAGACAATAATAAATTCTCTTGTAGTCATATTGAATTTGAGGAACCCAGGGGAAATATAGATGGAGATTGTATCACCAAAGCAATATTCACAGCACTGGTGGTGACTATGAATATGCAGGCGTAGTTTTCAATTGCAAAATATAAGACTCTCGATATAGAAGGCAGAAGAAAAACATTTATTCAGACACCAGAAAGCCAAATCCATCATAGTGACCAAGAAGTCAGTACACATTAGCACTGCAAGGACAAAGGTATTTCCAAGCCTTTCCCCCTGCTGGGGCCTTCTCACAAACAAACAAACACTCAGGAGCTGCCTGAGTTCTGCCTTCTTGACTGAATCCTGTCTCTGCCTCCACTCTAACTACTCTCACTCACTTCTTCTCAGTTCTGCCCCACCCTTCTTGATTCACCCATTCAGCAAGCTCCTTCCACCATATATGACTTAGACTTCCATGTGATTTAAGAAGGTCACATGGGCCTATTAATGAAAGAGAAATATCTTTCTATTTAAATTATCATTTCAAAGGTGTAAAACAAACAATTGAAGATATGAAACTGAAACTCAGGAGAAGCGTAAGAACTGAATATGTGTAGTTTGTAGTCAAAATCATAATTCAATGTATGGGAACTGATGAGCTGGTCAAAAAAGAAAGTAGATTGTATAAAACCTAGGATGGAGACCTGGGATACAGGAAAACATTGGGATCAAAACATGAATAATGAACCTGCCATGGAGCCTGAGAAGATCTGTTTGACAGATAAGGATAGAACCAGGGCAAAGCAGCATTACAAAAACACCTGGAAGAGAGATAGTGTCCAGGAGGTTGGAGTAGTCAATAGAGGTCATTAGAATTAGTATTAAAGAGATCATTAGTGACCTCGGAGTGAGTAGTTTTAGTCAAGTAAGGGGAATGGAAGCCAGATGGCAAGGAATTAAAAAGTGAGCAGAGGTGAGGAATATATAGACAATGAATATAGACAAATATAGACAAATTTTTTTCCCTAAAATTTAGTTGTGAAAGGAACATAAACCATGACAGACTCTGGGGTTCATAGGGTCAAGTGAAGATATTTTTCCAAGGATGGAATAAAAATAATCACTGGAAGGCAGGAGAGAAGAGAATGGATAAGGAGAGACTTAAAATAAGGGAGAGGAGGCAGTAAAGGACAATCTGCTACAAGAAATCTGATGACATAGAATCAAAGGTACAAGTACAGAAGTTATTAAGGAGAAGGGCCACTTGATCCTTCAGTACCAGAACAAATGTAGAAAGGGGTTGGAGGTGATGCTGAGGTCACTAAACTTTGAAATTGGGGAGGAGAGACAATTTGTTACAGGTGGCTTCAAATTTGTTTGAAGTAAGCCTCTCCCTCCCTGGAGAGGATTCTGAGAAGATGATGAAGTAGGTCAGAATATTCCAGGCTCTCAAGATTTCCCCCCACAAAAGAGATGAAAATAGTGCCTCAAAGTGATTATTGAGTAGCAAAATTAAATTAGAGTAGAGAGAAGAGGAGTCTTTCTGGAACAATCAGAGAAGATGTGAAGAAAACTCTCAGGATGAGATTTGATCTGTGTGAAAACACCTCCAGACTAGGTCTTAGGTCAACTTAAACAATAAGTGGCAAGCTCTGATACTAGTTGGGTTGGAAAGCCATTTTGGTCCAACCACAGGAACTTTTACCCCTGGGACAGTGAGGAGTATTGGGCATCTAAGCCAGAGAGAATTGAGAGAACTTCTGCTGATGAAGAATGCTAGATCTAGCTACGGTGTGGAGATATGGCAGGGGCAAGAAGGAATCTGCACATGCCCGGTGAGTGCAGAAGCAGTGGAATGGGGATGCTGCTGTCTGTGAGCACTGACAGGAGGTTGAAGGTCTTTGTTCCAGGCCAGAAGGGAGAACTGATGGAGGATTTGAGGCCAGAGGCACCATCCCCCATGACTTAGGACTAGAGATTATTATAAAAATTAAGCTGCTACAAATTAAAAAAAAAAATGTACAGTCAAAATAGAAAGAATCCAACCACAGAGAGTTACTATAGGAATATAAAGTGGGGTTCATCTTCAGAGGAGGATACCAAAGCAAAGAAACCCTCTCCTACCCTAAAGAGTAATGTCAAATGGTCACCTGCTCAAAAAGAATTTGTAGAAGAACTTAAAAGACTTTAAAAATCAAATGAGAGAGTGAGGAAAAACTAAAAAAAAAAAGAATAATCCAAGAAAAACAAGAAAATTATGAAAAGATATTCAACCAATCAGAAAAAGAAATAAAGAATCTTAAGGAAGAAAACTACTTATTGAAAATCAGAATTAGGCAAGGGGAAGTCCAAAGAGTTAGGAGGTCAAAAAAAAAAATGTAAAGAATGAAAAAAAAAAAAGCAGAAGGGAATGTGAAACATCTCATAGGAAAAAAAGCAACTGACCTGGAGAACAGATCAAGAAGAGAAAATATGCAATAACTGGACTACTTAAAAAATATGGTTAAAAAAAACAATCTTGATACAATAATATAAGAAACAATTAAAGAAAATTGTTCTGAAGCATTAGAACAAGAAGGGAAGGCAGAAATAGAAAAAAATCCACCAACTGCCACTTTAAAGAGAATCTTTGAGGAAATAGTCAATTTCCAAAATCCCCAGCTCAAGGATAAAATATTACGAACAATAAGAAAACACAATTTAAATATGGCAGTGCCACAATTAAAATCACACAAGACCTTATAGTGATGACACTGAGACTCAGGTCTTGGAACACTATATATCAAAGAGCCAACGGACTGGGGTTCTGGCCAAAAATAGGATACCTAGAAAAGCTAAGTATGATCCTGAATAAAAAGAAAAAGGACATTTAATGAATTGTTGATTTTCAGGACTTTGTTAAAAAACAACAAAAAACAAAAACCTGAACTTCATAGAAAATTTGACATACAAAAGCCAAGAGAAATAAAAGATACATACCAAAGACTAGTTACAAGGGACTCACTAAGGACAGACTGTTCACCTTTTATGTATGCAAAATGTAAAACATATATCTAAGATTATTATTAGTAATTGAATAGTTCATAGAAAGATTGGGGCAGACCTGAGTATGACATGACTTTAAAAAATAAAACCATTTAGGAAGAGGTAAAAAGAGTAATTATTTTGTACAAAGGAAATGCAAGAGGAAGAACTGACACAGAGGAATTAGATGGAGGATCAGGGATGTTAGTTCTGGAAACCTACTTTCATTTGGAATGGGTTAAAGAAAGAACAATAAATACATACATACATACATACATACATACATATATACATATATATACTATATATATAAAAGAGTATAAAAGTCTTCTAAATTTACATAAAAACTGGACCACTAATGTGATAGGGAGGGGGAGAAAGGATAAGGGAGGGATCTTTAGACGGGAGGGTGAGGGAATAGGTTAAAAGGGAGGGGTATAGAAGGGTGTCTAGATTAATGGGAATGGGAGGACAAAGGAGGAATCCTTGGAAGGGAGGTAGGTTAAGTAATAGTAAGGCAAAGTAGAGGATAGAAGTAAAGTAGAGGAGTTAGGAGGGATAGAAAATAAAAGATATGCACAGAAACAAAAATTTAGAAAGATACTTTTTTTGAAGTATACTGTGAAGTCTTCTGCTAGACTGAAGAAGTGTTAATATAGGTGATTTGAGGAAAGAAATTCACATAGCTGAAAATCACAATAGAGTCCATCAGTGACATGCAAATGGATTGACTTGCAAGAGTGAGTGAACATTTGAAATAGGATAACATCAAACTGTAGTGAGTGGATGCAGTGAGCATAACTGCGTGATTTTCTCTGGTGGGCTTCAGCAGCACATTAGTAAGAGGGGAGAAGGCAGATAGATGTACGCAATCCAAGAGTGGAATTTGGAGAATTATGAAAGACATTAAACATATGGAAAGAAAATAAAGAATCTAGCATAGTATGATATTCAAATGACTACCTAAAGGGTTCAGAGTTTAAGGAGATGATCATGGGTTCATAGATCTAGACCTCAAAGAGAACTTAGAAGTCATCTAGGCCAACCCTCTTTTTTTTACATTGGAGAAAACTAGGACCCAGAGGAAAACAAAAAAGTGATCTTTCAAGGTCATACAGGTAGTAAATAAGGGTCAATGGCAAGATTTGGACATAGGTTCTCTAAGTCCAAAGCCAAACAGTGACTCCAGCTATGAGTGGAATTCAGACAAAGATAGAGGCACTGGAGAGCTCAGTGAGGATGGAGAGTAGTTGGAAGGATGGCTCAAATTCTGAATTGAAAGGACAAAATGGTTAAGGATTTTGGACATAGAGAGTTTAAAGATGATGACAAGATCTAGGATATGACCATCTTTGTGTGTGACTGAGGTGCAGTTAAGATACCAACAACAAAAGTTCAACAGATTGCTTCAGGGAAAATACGAATTAAAGGGGACATAAATACATGTCATATTTTCCAAAATTAAGGGCAGAGGTAGGATGGGGGGGCAAAGCCAACTGGGATACTGACTAAACTCCCTAATAAAGGAGGGATAATGATCAGAGAGCTAGTAAATAGGAGCCATTAGGATCTGAATAGAGTGGTACAATAGTAATTTAAATGGGAAGATCTTTCTCATTCATTAATAGCCCATATGATCCCCTTATATCACCTGGAAGTCTAAGTCACCTGTGAGAGGAGGAGCTTACTGAACTGGCAGAACAGGAAAGGTGGAGGAGAATGGAGAGGAAGTGAGTGAGCACAGTTCTGGGCAGAGGAGAGAGGACGCAGGCAGACATGCACAGCAAGACTCAGGCTCATGAGCATCCCTTGTGAGACAGCCCTGGATGAGGCGGAGAGGCTTGGGAATGACTTTGCTCCCTGCGGTGATCATGTCTATTAATTTCTTGGTCACTGTGACGTATTTAGCTTTCTAGTTCTGGGATCTGGCTTTCTGGTGTTTAAATAAATGTTTTTCTTTTGCCTTCTATATGAAGATTCTTTTATACTTTGTGATTGAGAACTACGCTGGCGTATTCATAGTCACCACCAGTACTGTAAATATTGCCTTGGTGATATAAGTGGTATATCTAGATGGAGAGAGCCTCAAAAAGTTAGAGGTCACATAGGGAAGGTTTTTAAAGCAAGAAAGAAACAAGAAAAGGTCTTCAATAATAACAAATTGCAACTGAATACTCTTTAAGTATAGTACCTAACGGGTCAACTCTAAAGAAGAGACGTAGCCCCCTCCATTTTCTGCAAAGGTGTATATAGAACGCTGCATATACTTTTAGACTTCACAGATCTATTGGTTAGTTTTTCTGAAAGAAGAAACAGGAGTTATAAGTGTCTATTATCTGCTAGGCATGGTGCTAAGAAATTTACAAATCTTATCTTTATTTAGTCCTCACAACAACCCTGGAAGGTAGGTGATAGTATCATCCCTCTTTTACAGTTGAGGAAGCTGAGGCAGCACAGGTTAAGTAACTTGCTCAAGTTCATGCAGCTAGACAGTGTCTGAGGCCAAATTTGAAGCCATGGATTCTTGACTCCAAGTTTAGCCCTCTAGCTACTGTACCACCCACCTGCCTCAAAAGAAAGCAAAATGAAAGCCAGGAAGCTCTTCAGCAAATTGGGTGGACCCTCTGTGGTTAAGTTATAGAAAGACAAGAGAAAGAGATGCATATGATGGATAAAAATGACTGGGTTGAAATCTGACCCTTTGCAGCGGCTTAGGCTATAGAAGTATACTAATTAATTACTGACATATTACTAATATAATATAATACTACTTGATTTTTCCAACTAAGCTAGAAAACAGTTGGGAAACTGTTCATTCCCTCTGAACCACCTAGTAAGAATAAACACAATGCAGGGGGAAGGAAGGTAGGGGACTGGAATACACCTATATTTGAATTAAACCACACCTAGCAGCATTATTTGTAATAATAAAAAGCTCAAAATAAATTGTTTGATATTAGGAAGGGCTAAACAAATTATGTTTTATGAAGGTAAGGCAATATTATTGTGACAAAGCAAAAAACAAACATTGAGTATTAAGAGGAACATGAAAAGATTTATATGAACTGATGTGAAGAAAGTAAGATGACAAGAACAATTTATAAAATGAGCACAATAATGAAAATGAAGACAACTGCAAAAGGTAAATGAATTCAATTCAAATACAATGACCAAGTATGGGTCTAGTTTACTGAACTTAAAACACTTCTTTTCTGTTAAGAAATGGCAATTTGTAAGTGCAGAAAGTTAAATTATTAGTAGTTACAAACACTATATTCAAATTTTAATTGGAAATTATTATGGGGAGATTCCTCTTTGGAAAGTTCCTGACGTAAATAAAATATATGAAGGAGAAAAGGAGATAAAGGAAGCTTGAAAAAAATGCTAAAAAAAAAAAAAAAGGTAAAAATGCCTCTAAATATGTATTTATTCAATTGATTCCTACTCTTCACGACCCCATTCAGGGTTTACTTGGCAATTATATTGAAGTGGTTTGCCATTTCCTTCTCCAGCTCATTTTACAGATGAGGAAACTGAGGCAAGCAAAGTGAAGTGACTTGCCCAGGGTCACACAACTAGTAATTGTCCGAGGCTGCATTTGAACTCAGGAAGATGAGTTTTCCTGATTTCAGGCCCAATACTCTTATTTATTCACTGCACCACCTAAATATGTATATTTCTATATTTTGGGAAGGGTAATGCATTTCAAGGACACGTGGCCTTAGAGAAAGTAATGAAATCTTTCATTTCTTGTCTCTCTGGCATTTGGTAAACAGCGCATGTTGCATTTTGGGGACTACCAGCATCCAGGGTCACATTTTTACCTTCAGATATTCCATTTATATAAACATCAAGTCGTTTCGTAAGAGACTTTCTCTGGTTTTCTGCCATTCTTGAAATAAAACCCTGGCAAGCTGTTTTCTCACCTCATTTCAAATTGGTTTTACACTTCTTTGTCCTTAGAGAAGATGCTTTTCATTACCTGGATACAGAATTGAATAGGTGTGAATTCTGAAATGATAAGCTATGTATAGCTGTCAGTATCATTTCACAAAGGTGACTAAGTGTTTGGAGAAGGTGTTTGACCCAAAAGCAGCCTGAATTTTGTCTGGGCATTCTGGAAACTTCAAAGAAACATGGTTTGAGTAGAACTGTTTTTGAGTTCTTTCCAAACTCATATGGCCCCCATAAGGAGTTGCAAATAGTTGCCTGAGGAAATTCCTAAAATTCATACTTATAGCTGTAAAAAGGCAACTAGAGAAAAAATATGCAATTTCTGTTTTTGAAAACACTGGTTCTCCCTAGTGAATGTAAAAGAGCACAAAAGTCACTCAGGATTAAGTCAATTAGTGAATCCAAATGCTCCTCCTATATGACTCAGACTCCCTGTTTCCACTAATCCTTATTATCTTGTATTACCAAGCTAGATACAATCCCTTCTTACTACTACTGATATCTCATCCTATTTCAGTTAAATCTCCTCTCTCCTTTCTTAGACCCACTGTACCCCTATATTTTAATTCATCTACTGTGCCATTTCAAATTTCTCTTTAATTATAAACAAACTTCCACATACCTATACATCTTCAAACTTCTAACCAAATTAACTTTATTGCACTGTTAAGTTCAATACTTTTTTTGATGTCACATCCCTCATACTTCTCTCCAGTGGAAGACTCACCTCCCATTTCTCAGAAAAAAAGTTTATTTACCCTGACTCTTCCAACTGCTGTTATGGGTATCCTCCCTTTATGTTCTGCCTTTCCTCTCTTTGTTAATTAGCAAAACTGGTTAACTCAAATCTGTTATCAAAACAGTATATATACAATTATCTCCTGGACAGTTCTATGTGTATATCCCATAAACACATCACATTCATCATATCCAAAATTTAATAAATATGGTTTGCATTTTATAACATTTTATGGTTACAGAATAAATTAATTACATCCTTTGAGAGCCAGAATGATTACACATTTTATTCAAAGCCCAACATATTGACCAGGACCTGAACTGGGGTCCTTTTTTAAAAAAATCAATCCAGTTCCTTTACCTATAACTATATTATGTGACCACTTCCATCTTCTTTTTCCTAAACCAGCTCTTCTCAGAACTTGCTTTTGACTTCCCCTTTCCTATTAATGGTACCATTTATAATCTTCCATGTTCAAAGCCTGTGGCTTATTTTTACTATTCTTTCTTTCTTGCTGTGCACCCAGTTTCCAATTTAACAAGAATTTATGATGAACCCCTTATGTGCAAAACATAGTTTTAGATATGGAAGTCACAAAGAAAAAAAAGAGAGAGACAACAACATGCACACAAATAAGCATAGTGAAAGCAAAGTAATTCGGAGATGGTGAAAGTACAAAGAATTGGGAGAAGCAATCAGATAACTGATGATATATCATTTGTGAGTTGAAGGAAATTACAGATTCTATGAGATATGTAAAGAATTCATTCCAGACATGTGGACCTGTCTGGAGTAGAAAGGTGGGAGATATAACACTGTTCATAAAACAGCTCCAGCTTAGCTGGATTGAGAAAAGAGGAAAATGTGAATTGAGATGGGTAAGGTAAGATAGGAGTCAGATTGTGAAGTGCTAAGGATTTTTTAAATTTTATATTGGATGCAACAAAGGGTCATTGAGAAATTTTTAATGGGAGGTGGGGTTGTATGGTCAAATCTGTGATTTGGGAATATTAATTTGGCAACTATATAGAAGATAACTCAGAAAGGAGAGTGACCAGAGGTAGGGAGACCAATTACATTTGGAAAAGTCCAGGTGCAAAGTGATGAAATCTTAACAAAGATACTGGATGAGTGAAATATAAAAGTTATGTGGAGGTGGAGGTAGAATGAGTAAGATTATCAATTTATTAAATATGGGAATTGAGGTGAAGGTAAGAGTCAAAGATGATGCCAAGATCAATATCTTACTGGAAGAATGGTTGTGCTGTCAACAGAAATAAAGAATTTTGGAGGAGGGTTAAGTTTGAGGGAGATTATAATGAGTTATTGATCAGTATCAAGTTTTACTCTAGTATCTCTTCATTCATCCTCCACAGCACTAAAGACCATTGCTTTTATTCTTTGATTGATATTATTATGACTATTGAACAAAATTGTATTTACTGTTAGTATCTATCTTACACAATATAATATATTCACTTGAGATATTGTTTCAGGAAAGGTCTTAAGTTTGAATGAATACTTTACTGAATCAGAATATTTTTATTTATAATTGATATTCAATGGATGCAACAATATCTTGTATTTTTTTATGCTTTCCAATCAATTATGTTATGGTCAATCAATAGGCATTTATTGAGCACATACCACATACTCCTATATACTGAAAGGATTAAAAAAAACAAAACAGTTCCTCCTCTCAAGGAGCTCATAGTCTAATGGAGGAGACAATAGGCAAAAAAAATGTACAAACGATACATACAGGATAAATGGTAGATGATCTATGAGAGAAGATGCTGATTAAGGAATCTGGGAAAAGTTTTGCAGTTTTCACTTCAGTTGAGACTTGATGGAGTCTCCAACTCCAGGAATAAAAATGGTCAGCTGCAGAAAATTATGTGTAAAAGCCTTTTTATTTCCCTTTATATTTTCATCAAGGATACCTCTGATATTTTTATACACTATTCCCTTAAAGACTTTATAGGGATGAGAAAGCCAGAATATGGATTAGTAGTTGCTAATGCCTTGTTACCTTTGTGGTTAGTACCAGTATTTCTCACTTGGTTATAATCTTCCCTTTTATGAGATCCTTGTGTGCCTTCAACAAATAGACACAAAATGGAACAGATTTACCAGTATATTTATAGATAATAACAATAATAGTCAAGAATAGAGAATTGCTGACAAATCTTTCCCATTTTCTGTCAATTTGTTGTCTTTCTCACAGTTTTATTTGTAGATGATTTGCATGTATGCAATGGTAATTTAAATGAGGAGAATTTTCCCATTCATTAACAGACCCATGTGACCTGCCTGGATCACATGGAAGCCTGAGTCACATAAGTCTGAGTCACACAGAGCCTGTGGTGGGAGAAGTTTACTAAAGGGGTGGAACGGGAATGGGTGAAGTTAGAGCAGAGCTGAGAGAAAGTTAGAGTCTATTCAGAGCTACTAAGGATGCAGGCAGCTGGAGAGTGTGAGTGAAAGAGCTTGTTTGTGATTTTGTTTGATAGACCTGGTTTGTGGACGCCCAGCAGGGAGAAGGCTTGGGGCTGGTGTTGTTCTCTGCATTGTTATTGTGTATGGATTTTTGTTACTATGATGGATTCAGCTTTCTGGTGTCTGAAAAAATGTTTTGGTTCTGTCTTCCATGTGGAGAGTCTGCTGTATTCTGTGATTCAGAATTGCACCGGGATATTCATGGTCGTTATAAGTGCTGTGAATATAGCATTGGCACTACAGTATGCTGTTGTCAAATTGAATTGGATTATATATAGGCCCTATTATCTAACCAAATTGATCTAATAATTATCCTCTCAGCATACTTTGAAATTTCCTGCTTAAATACCTTTTATTATTTCATTTTTCATCCTTGGGGTGGCCTGTTTGGTCACTTCCAAATCCTATCCATCTTTCAAAGCCCTCATCAAACAAATCTTGCTTTATCTTCAAATGTACATTTACCATCTTGAAGTAATCTCTCACTTCTGAAATTTCAGAGATATTTGTTTGCATCTTTTGTATACTTTTTTAAAATTCACTATTTTTATTTGTGTTCTTGTCTTCTCTCTTTGCCAGGCTTTAAACTTAATGAGGGAAAAGACTGTATTTATATGTTTCTATGAATGTTCAGCAAAGTGCTTTGCCATTGTAGGTGTTTGCCATTGTTGAATGAGTACATGAGTATTAAAGCTAAAATAAAAATAAGACTACTTGGGAAAAATCCAATCAACTATTTTTCTATAGCCTTCTGCTCTAATACAAAATATTTTGTATGAGCTATATTTATTAAAAATACTTGTAATCACCACTAATACATTCACTAACTTTAAACTTACTGGCACAAAGTTTATTTTTTTCCTTTGGTCTCCTTCCCTGTCTATTAAAACTTTCCCGAAACCTTTCCTAGGGGTATCTGTGCGTGATCCACTTCAACTCTCTCTATAATTTATCCTTTGACAATCTCATTTTTCTCCATAATTTCCACTTCTAGCTCCAAGAGTTTTAAGCCTATAACTCTGGTCTGGTCCTATCTTCTGAGCTTCAGATCTGCATTTATAGCTGCTTTTAGGTCATGTAGAAAGCAAGAGTCACAGTGGATGACAGAGTGCTGGAATCAGGAAAATCTGAGTTCAAATTTAGCCTCAGACACTTCTTAACTTTGATTCTGGATTTGCCACTCAACCCCTGCTTCCATTTCTTCATCTATAAAACAGAGTCAAAAATAGCACCTACATCCTGGGAAATCATGAAGATAAAATAAGATATTATGTATAAAATGTCTTACAAACATTTAAAGTGCTATAGAAATGATAACTATTATTGTATTCACAGGAACATCCCACTGCTCAGTTGGTCAATAAACATTTATTAAACTCTTATTATATGTCAGGAATATATGCACTTCAAAATCAATATTTGAAAAATTGAACTTTTTTTCCCCCTTTACTACTCCTTCTAAAATCTCCTTCCAGCTTTACTCTATCAATCACTTCCTTTCTATGTTCATAGTATTAGGTTTATTTCCTTCAACTCTTGAATCCAATCAGTTTTGATGATTCAACTTCTTCCACATCTCTGCCATCCATACCCCAGTGTCCTTGGCAATGAAGCCTATTTACTGCCATCTATATCCAAGGCAGGCATCTACCAGAGATTTTATGAGGGAAGAACTTCATTGTGTTCTATTTTTTTAAAAAAATTTACTTTTAGTTTTCAACATTCACTTCCAAAAGATTTTGAGTTCCAAATTTTCTTTGCATTTCTCTCCTTCCCCACCCCAAGACAGTGTACATTCTGGTTACCCTTTCCCCCAATCTGCCCTACATTCTATCACCACATCCCTCTTTCTCTTATCCTCTTCCCTTCTATTTTACTGTGAGGCAAGATAGATTTCTATACCCCATTGCCTATATATTTTATTTTCCAGTTGCAGGTAGAAACAATTCTTAGCATTTGTTTTTTAAAATTTTGAGTTCCACATTCTCCATCTTCCTTCCTCCCTACCCACTCTCATTGAGAAGGCAAGCAATTTGATGTAGGTTATAAATGTGTAGCCATGCAAAACACTTCCATAACAGTCATGTTGTGAAAGATTAACTATATTTCCATCCATCCCATCCTGCCCCTTCTTTATTCTGTTCTCTCCTTTCACCCTATCACTTCCCAAAAGTGTTTACTTCTGATTACCCCCTCCCCCAATCTACTCTCCCTTCTATCACTCCCTTCCCCCCTTATCTCCTACCCCCTACTTTCCTGTAGGGTAAGATGGATTTCTCAATTGAATGTGTATGTCAATCCCTCCTTCAGTCAAATCTAATGGGAATAAGGTTCACTTTCCCTCTCACCTCCCTCCTCTTCTCCTCCACTGTAAAAGTTTTTTCTTGTCTTTTTTACGTGATAATTTACTCCATTCTACCTCTCTCTTTCTCCTTCTCCCAATAGATTCTTCTCTCTGACTCCTTAATTTTATTTTTTAGATACAAATCCTTCATGTTCAACGTACCCTGTACACTCTGTCTATATGTGTATATATGTATGTATATATGTAAGTATATACACACATGTACACATAGAATGATGTCTAGGCTCTTTTTGATCATGGCTGTCAGGTAGTTCAATAACTTTAAATTATCTCTCCTGAATCTATTTTCTGGGTAAGTTATTTTTCCAATGAGATATTTTACACTATCTTCTATTTTTTCGTTCTTTTGGTTCTGTTTTATAATTTCTTGAGTTTTCATAGAGTCTTTAGCTTCCATTGGCTCTATTCTAAATTTTAAGGAATTATTTTCTTCAGTGAGCTTTTAGACCTCCTTTTTCATTTGGTCAATTCTACCTTTTAAGGCATTCTTCTCTTCATTGGCTTTTTGGACCTCTTTTGCCATTTAGGCTAGTCTATTTTTAAGGTGTTATTTTCTCCAGCATTTTTTGAAACTCCTTTAGCAAGTTGTTCTCTCATTTTTCATGATTTCTTGCATCATTCTCATTTCTCTGTCCAGTTTTTCTTCTACTTCTCTTACTTAATTTTCAAGATCTTTTCTGAGCTCTTTTATGGTCTGAGATCAATTCATATTTTTCCTGGAGGCTTTGGATGTAGGAGCTTTGACTTTGTTGTGTTCTGTTGGTTGTGTGTTTTGATCTTCTTTGTCACCAAAGTAAGATTCTAAAGTCAGAGTTTTTCTGCCCATTGTTTGCTCATTTTCCCAGTCAATTACTTGACTTTTGAGCTCCTTGTTAAGATAGGACTCTGATTCCAGAGTGGAGAGTATACTTTCCCAAGTGTTAGGGGTTTTTCACAGCTGTTTTCATAGATATTTCTAGGGATCTAAAAATGTTTAGTTCTTCCAAGGTTGTATAATCAAAAGAGAGTTGTTTACTCCTCTTCTGGTCTGTGCCCTGGTCTATAAGTGACTGTAAGTGATCTTTTCTGCCTTGAGACTGTGAAGATGGTTCCCTCTTCACTATCATCACAAGCTCTGCCACAGCAATACTCCTCCTCATCACAGGACCACCACCCAGGACTGAGACCCAGATCTAAGCAGGACAAAGCAAGAAAATCCTTCTCCAATACCAGCAAAGAAATCCCTGCAATCCCCCTGTGACCAGCTACTTGATGCACCCATCATCTCTGAGACTAGAATTCCTGAGGCAACTGTTGTTGCCACTGCCTTAGAGGTGGGGCCTGACTGAGCTCCTCTCTCTGTCCCGGAGCTGGGGCTGGATGGCATTCCTCTCTCATCAAGTCTGACAGATCTTTCCAACTGACCTGCTAAATTGTCTTTGGCATTTGTGGGATGAGAAGTCTGGAAACTGTCACAACTGCCAGTGATTTCATCCACTGAGGCCTGCTCAAGCCTTGTGTGTGTCAGTGCAGTACACTCTGGACTACACTCTTCTCTCAGGCTGGTGCAACAGAGCTTTCCTGTTAACCTTCCAGATTATCTTGGTTTGGAAATTTGTTTTCCTCTGTCATTTTATGGGTTCTGTTGTTCTAGAATTTGTTTAGAGTCTCTTTTACAAGAATTTGGGTGGGTTTGGGGGAGAGCTTAAACAAGTCCCTTCTTTTCCTCTGCTATATTGGTTCCACCCCAATTTCATTATATTCTTTCAAAAAGCTGGATTCACAGGAAGGAAGGAGTATCATGAGTTCTAATTAGGGGGATGTGACTTATCTTTTATAATGGATAAGTTATTATAGAGAGTTATAAATTGCTTTCTTATGGGTCAGCTGCAAGAAGGTGTTATCTCATTCAGGGCAATGTTTCTTTATCCAAAATGACTTTGGAATAAATAGTACCTGTTTCGACTTACTGAGATCAATAGTATCCTTAAAACATGAATTATATTATTTAGCAATCTAATGTTTCATCAATGCGTCAAAAATGGAACAATGCATTATAATGTGCCTCCAGTTTTGTATATTCATGAATGTGTATGCTACTAAAAGTTTAAAATATTCTGCAAAAAAAAAAAAAATCACCTGGGGAAAATGACAGCATAAACAGGGAACAGGTGTTAACATCTCTTGGCCAATGAATCCATAATATTTGCCAAGATTGAAGCAAAACTGATAAGGAAAAGGCAATTGATGTATTCAAAAGCATGAAAGACTAAAAGGGAAAAGAATACACTGGATGCCAAATGGATTTTAAGCAAATACAGAACTATAATACAGGAGATATACTGGTGGTATGAAAGAGGTATTATGGCTTCCTAAGGGGCCTTGATTCTTAGGATGATATTACACAGAAATTGCCAGATTCAATTAGTTTCACAATGGCATGGTACTTTTGCCATTTCTTGAGCTTACTTCTTGGGCATTGCTTACATTTGAAATGTTTATAATATGAATTCTTTTTTTTTTTCTATCCACATAGGTACCATTTAGTCCTCAAAACTGAGATTTTTCTAAATAGTTCTACCACTGTTTTAAAGAGTTAATGAATGAAACATGTTTCATAAGTTTTAATAATCTGAACTCATTAAGAATTGCTTTGATATTTGGATGACTCCATGATCTCATCAATAAGTGTACTTCCAATAATCACACTGATAACAGCTAATTCACATTTGCCAATATCATGTAACCATTATTCATGTCTTTCCGTAAATCTACTGCAACAATGGGTAGGTAGGAAATTCTCGTCAATATAATTGAAAGGGAATTTTCTTTATATTCCAATGACATTGCTTGACTATCAAAGGATCATGTGGACTTCCATTGATATTTCTTTATTCTTACAATATTTCAAGCCCATTTTTCCCCTGGTCATACATTTATTTGATAACACGACACAGTTTCCTTTCTTTTCAGTTCCTCATTTGTAATGTCATCTTATATTTATCACATGCCTCTCCATTTCCTTCAGGTGATTCTTATCTTTTTGGGCATTTGATAAGCAAACTAACTCAAAGGATATTGTAAAATAAACAGTAAGAAACCAACCATTATTTCAAGGTGAAGTTTGGGGACATTAAGATCTATTCAATTTCCCAAAGATGTTTTGAACCATGCTCTTCTTGTTTGATTGTCTTCTGCAGTGTCTAAGATATAGATACTGATACATCAAGTGTATTGATTTATTATTGTATTTCAAGCCCTCACTTCTCTCACTTAGGTTATTGTGACACCCTCTTAATTGGTCTCCTTTTCTCAAGTCTCTTTCCACAGCAGTCCATTGAATTGTCCTTAATCTCAAACCTGACTATGTAATTCTCCTACTCAATAAACTCCACTAGCTTCCTATTGTGTTTATAATCAAATAAAAACTCATCTTTAGCTTTTAAGACCTTATAAAACCTGTTTACAAGCATCTTTTCAGTCTTATTGTGCATTACTTCTTCTTTGAGTTATTCAACTAAATTGGCCTCTGTTTCTCACCATACAACATTCTATCTCCCCTTTCTTTGTCTCTGATCATCCCACATGATTAGAATGCAGTCCTTCCTTATCTCAATCTTCCTTCAAATTGCATCTCCAGCATCATCTTCTACATGAAGACTTTCTTCATCCCTTCAACTACTAATGCTCTCTCTCGTATTTAGCTTCTTTCTATGTATTTCTATTTATTTACTTTCTCTTTGTGCCAAATCTATTCCTATACTTACACATATATTTGTATATATGCATAAATATAGTTATAGTTTTCTTTTTATTCTTTGTACTTGTATCCTAGCAGGATATATAGGCGCCCAGCACAATACCTGGCCCATAGAAGGCACTTACCATAGAACCAGTATTTATCAGGAGTTGTATCTCCTGCAACAAGGATTAGTTTTCTATAAAGAATTACCTTGATTGACCTTTTACATAATTTCCTCATCACTAAAGGGTTTATAAAGTGTCATCTACATTTAGTCAGGGCCTCAGAGACTTGGAATGCCTGAAACTCATTTATGTCACCACACCCTGCACTGCTGATTGATTGTATTTTCAGGTGATGGTGGAGTCAGGGAGAGAGCATTGTTTACAGTAGCAAAACCCCTCTGTGACCTTGTTGATTTGAATTCTGGTTTCATTGACTTCAGGGACTATATCTCTTATGCCACAATGTCTCTTTATAGTGTACCATAAAAGCAACTTCAAAATAATGATGAATTACTATTATAAGTTGTAGCAAAGTTCCCAGGAAAGAAATTTGTTATTTTTGAAGACAGAAGTAAAACTAACTCTAAAACTATGTTCCTACATGTGGACTTGTGACCCATCAAAATTGCTGTGTGCTCTACAAAATTGTAACATGGAAAACATTAATTATTCTAGGAAAAAAACCTGGATTTGGAAAAGGATATTAATTATATTTTTGTGAATATCTTTTGAAAAACACTTGGACTGAGAAATATGACTTATAGGCAATTTTAAAAAAATCTTTGAAATTATTGTGAATTTTATCAAATGACCTATTTACTGTCTACTTTATTCACAAAGTAATCCATTCTAATCAAAATACTAACAAGTCTTTTGATCTTTTTTTGTAGGTTTCACAGTGAGAGGAAACATAAAAATGATATGTGTATGAGGAAAAATGAGTCATAAGATTATGTACTACATTTCATTGAAAATAACTGATGTTAATAAGACTCAGAATGAGGACAAAGAAGAACTTCCAAGATGGAAGACAGGAAAATAGATGGGAAAAATAGGTACCCACATAGTTATGGAATGAAAATGAAAAGAAAATGGACAGTAAAAATTTTCTTTCCATTTTAGTTTTACGTAATTTTTTAACTCAAGAGTTTATTTTGGAAAGGATACTTTCCTTTTTAAAAATAAGTTTCTATTGATTTTTTATATCATCATAGTTTTCCCCAATAGCTCTCTTCCTCCCAAAAATCCATCCAATATAAGAAATAGTATTTACTAAATAATCTTTCCCTTTCCTCTGCCCCAGAAAAAGAAAGAAAAAGAAGAGGAGAAAAATCAACAAAACTGGCCATTATATTGAGAAAAACCTGAAATATGCACAATACATAATAACTGTGGATTTCTTATTTCTACAAAGGAATGAATTGTGGATATCTTCTTTACATAGTTGATCTTTAAAATTTTGCTACATTCATATATATTTGTGTGTGCAATTATTCGCATTGTTGTAATCATTGTGTCAGTGTATCACTGTGGCGATATTCATGGCAGCTATGAATACGCCAGCACAGATCTGAATCACAAAATATAAGAGACTCTCCACATGGAAGACAGAACCAAAACATTTATTCAAACACCAGGAAGCTGAATCCCAACACCAGAAAACCAAATCCATCATAGCAACAAAGAAATCCATCCTAGTAACCAAGAAGTCTATATACATTATCAGGCCTTCTCACAAACAAACACTCATAATCCTAGCTGCCTGCTTCCTCTGTCTTTCCCAGCTCTGACTAATCTTCCTCTCAACTCTGCTCCAGCTCTGCCTTTCCCCATTCTACCCTTCCTGCTCTGCCCCTTCCTGTTCCATCTTTCAGCAAACTTCTCCCATGACTCAAACTCATGTGACTTAGCTTTCCACGTGACTTAAGCAGGTCACATAGGCCTATTAATGAATGAGAAAGACCTTCCCATTCCATTAAAAATACAGTAATTCCTTTAAAAATACATTAACAATACAGTCAATTGATGGGCATCTACCTGGTTTCCAATTTTTTGTTATCACAAAAAGTGCTGCTATAACTATTTTGTTCTATATAAGGATTTCTTCCTATCAATGACTTCCTAGATATATAAGCCCAATAATTAATTCTCTGGGTTAAGGGGTGTGAACATTTAATTTAGTCATGTTATTTGCTGAATTCCAAGATGCTTTCCAGGATGGTTGTACTAAATCACAACTTCACCCACTTCATACGCTTAGAGTGCCAATCATCCCACACATGATCCCTCCAAAATTGAATATTGACTTTTTTTGTCATAAAACACCTGTGCATTTCTACAAGGTTGCATAGTAATTCATCTTCAGTTTAATGTACCTAGTCCTGAGTTTTTGAATGAGTTAGTTTAACATTTATCACTTTAAACTTTTATAGGTAGGCACTTCATAAATGCGCACTATTAATATTAGGCATTTTCAATTTTACAACCGTGATAACCATCTAGTATTTTTCTTATTTGTAGTGTTCATTTATTGTTAAATTAATTTCATATGTTCATTGCTCAGCTAAATTAACCAGTGTTTAAGGGACTTCCCTTTTAGCTTTTTAAATGTATATTGCTATCAATTTTTATTTATTGTTTGTTCATTTGCTTCTGTATGTATTTATTTAATTTTTGTATCAAATTCATTTCTATTATGTGCCATACACTATGCTAAGGTCTAGTGCCTCAAATTCAACATTTGTGAAAATGAATTCATTGCTTTGTTGTTGTTTATTTGTTTTTTCTACAACCCTTCTAAAATCTCATTCCCATGTTACCCTTTCTGTGACATCAATACTCCCATGACCTGCCAGTGACTGATGTCTCAGTATTAACTTGTAAGAATGTCCCTGGTGAAACAAGCATTTAGTATTTTGCTATTTAATATTTTTGTCACAAATTTGGATAAAGACATAGGTGACATGGCTAATAAATGAGCAGATAACAAGAACCTGGGAAATGTTAATATATTGGTTAATATACTCTGTAACTAAAAAAACTTCACCAATCTAATGGGATTAAATTTAATAAGGTTAAGTATGAAGCATTACACATAGATTTTTTAAAATGAATTTTATAGGTATAAGACAAGGTCACTACAGCAAGAGAATACTTCTGTCTCTACAGGTCCACTAATTTATTATGGTGATGTCATCATTGTTTCTGCTGTTCTTTGTGGGGTGAATTTTCTCAGTGCTGATCACGTTCTATCTTATGATCATAATACTGATTCTTACACCTCATAGTCACTGCTGATTGTTTCCATTAATTTCTTGGACACTCAGATTTTCTCTATTATCTGCTTCTGGGCTTATATCATATCTTTAGCATCTCTTGTAAGCTATATTGGCACAGCTAGGTCTTGATTAGTGCAAATAATGAATCCCATGAAATAGTTTCATGTATTTTAATTCACAAGTTATAGTTATTAATTATGTAAAATCTGATAACTGATTCTAGGTCAGTAGAAATATGTAGTGTAAATTAGAAAAAAAAATACAGCTGTGTTAAAGGATTCATTATTTATACTAACCTAGATCTATCTGCTTAGCGCTAAAAGAGTACTAGAAAGTTTCTCTTTAAGAAAGACTAAAAGTTCCTTAATCATAGCTGAGACTATTAGCTATCAAGCAACAGCAACAGCTGCAGCATCAGTAACAGCCCCGGACATAGTGATCCTATGCTGAGAATAATCTATTCTATGGATAGCTTCTATCTCAGGTTAGACAATCTAACTTATGGTTAGAAAATTCCTATAACTCAAACATAATTCCTTAATCATATCCTTTTCTCTAAAACTCATTTAATGGGCTATGCCAAAATAAACCTATGGGGTTTTTGTTATGCCTAGGTTTGTGAACTCTTCTTTATTTCCAGAATTCTTTTCAGATTGACAAATAGGGGGATTCATTTAACCTAGATCAGCCCAAACTTCCTGGATAAATATTTAGAAAATGCACCCAACCAAAATCAGATCAGAAAAGCCAAGAAAAAGTTACAGTGAGGTTTTTCTTCTTTTTAGGGAAATAAAAAAGTGCATGTTATTCCTTCCTTAAGCCAAATGTGATGAGAGTAAGCTTCACTTTTCCCCTCTCACCTCATCCCTTTTCCCCTCCATTCTAAAAAACATTTTCTTGCCTCTTTTATGAGAGATAATTTGCCCCATTCCATTTCTCCCTTTCTCCTCCCAATATATTTCTCTCACCCCTTAATTTTATTTGTTTTAGGTGTGATACCTTTCTATTCGACTCACCCTGTGCTCTCTGCCTCTCTCTCTCTCTTTCTGTATATATAGATATATATATGTATGTATGTATGTATGTATGTATATATGTGTGTGTGTGTGTGTGTGTGTGTGTGTGTGTAATCCCTCCAATTTCCCAGATACTGTAATCCCCCCAGATTACCCAGAAGAGTTACAAATGTTATCTTTCCATATAGGAATGTAAACAGTTCAACTTTAGTACATCCCTTGTGATTTCTCTTTCCTGTTTACCTTTTCATGCTCCTCTTGATTCTTGTGTTTGAAAGTCAAATTTTCTTTTCAGCTCTGGTCTTTTCATAAAGAATGCTTGAAAGTCCTCTATTTCATTGAATGACTACTTTTTCCCCTGAAGTATTATATTCAGTTTTCCTTGGTAGGTGATTCTTGGTTTTAATTCTAGTTTCTTTGACTTCTGGAATATCATATTCCATACCCCTCAATCCCTTAATGTAGAAGCTGCTAGATCTTGTGTTATCCTGATTGTATTTCCACAATACTTGAATTGTTTCTTTCTAGCTGCTTGCAATATTTTCTCCTTGACCTAGGAACACTGGAATTTGGCTACAATATTCCTAGGAGTTTCTCTTTTTGAATCTCTTTCAGGAGGTGATTGGTGATTTCTTTCAATATTTATTTGGGCAGTTTTCCTCAATGATTTCATGAAAGATGATGTCTAGGCTCTTTTTTTGATCATGACTTTCAGGTAGTCATGCATAGTTTTTAAATTGTCTCTCCTGTACTATATGATAGTCATATAAAATCTTTCTATTTCACAACACAATTCTGAAGGGTTGTCATATGGAAAAAGCCAATGTTTATTTAACGTGGCAATGCAGATGTAGAAGCCAAATAGGCAAAAGATAAAAGAGACAGATTTCACCTTAATATAAGGAAAAGCTTCCAAAAATGGGATGGGCTACTTTGGAGGTAGGGTAATTCTTGCTACTGGATGTCTTCAAGAAGAAAAATTGGATGAATTCTCAGTGGGTATATTACAGAGGCAACTTTTATTTCTATGCCTGTTGAAGAGGCAACCGGCATTTATTCCAATTGTGAGATTCTAGATTCTTCAAAAAGCAATACTTAGAATACATACATTAATAGTTTGTGATTAAAAAAGTCTTTATGAAAATTTATAATTTATTTGGTGCATGCATGTGTTGTCCCTCTTTATCCATAACAATTATTATGGATATGATAAGGGAGAAATTTAAAGGTCTCAACAGGAAAGAATTACACAAAGAAAATAGGCTACATTTCCCTAAAATCTCAGGAACAGAGCATGAGATGTCATTAAGTCAATCTCTCTGCTTTAAGTTAATTTAAAGTAGTGCTCTGAAACCAATCCCAATTAAAAAAAACATGGTGTTATTCTAGTATTTAACTAGCATCTGACAATCCTTGTATCTAATAAATTAATAGTTTAATCAAGAAAGAAAAATAGCATAAAATCAACTAACCAGCCAAAAAAAATTCTCCTACCTATTGAAATTTTATCCAACCTTTTTAGTTTCTATGTTTAAATTTGGTTCCTGTATAAGTTGCTATCACATCTAATACAGTGCCATGTGTCCTGTGAGTGCTCAATAAATATTGATGGTGTACGGGATGGCTTTGCTTCAGAAATTAATATGATGTGGGATGTATTTCCATCTGTCTTGAA